>NC_044981.1:387500-687500 GCF_008728515.1 Papio anubis
TGATCTCACTTATATGTGGAATCTACAAAAGTCATTATCACAGAAACAGAGAGTAGAATGGTAGTTACCGGGGCTGAGGGGAGAGCGGGGCCGGGAAAGGGGAGGTGTTGATCAAAGGGCATGGCATGGTAACCACAGTTAATAATAATGTATATTTCGAAATTGCTAAAAGATTTTTAATGTCCTCTACAAAATGTAAGCTGGTGAGGTGATGACCGACTCTTTCTACAAAGCATACATAGATCAAACATCACATTGTGCACCACAAATACGCACCATGATTGTCAATTAAAATGAGCAAACAAAACAGAAGGAAGGAGGCATTCCCAAGTTGTGGCTTAGTGGTTCCCAGTGGCTGCTGACTGAGGCGGGTTAGTGCATTATAGATTATTTTATTTTATTTTATTTTTTAGACTTCCCAATACTTTTTCTTTTTAAAAATAACAGTTAGGTCTTACTTTTATAAGTTGAAAAAAAATGCATGACTGGAAAAAGACATCTCCAAGACTTGAGCAAAAGCTAAACGTTACGGGCAATACTAATGAAAATGCATGCACATGGCAGGACGCTCCCTGTTGGCACGTACCGTCTGGATTCAAACAGCACCGAGTCCACCAAAGGTTTATAATGGGGCTTATTTTTAAGGAGGAACCTTGTGGAACACGATGATTTGGATACCCTGATCTCAAGAATTACCATTCAATGTGGTTTCATAAAGGCGGAAACAATGCTCACTAACCAGCCAGCTTCATGTCCTGTTTTCATTTCTTTGGTGTGCAGTGGACCCTTGGCCAACACAGGTCTGAACCACATGGGTCCACTTGTACACCCATTTTCTTCCACCTCTGCCACCCTGACACAGCAAGACCGACCCTCCTCTTGCTCTTCCTCAGCCCATTCCACGTGAGGATGAGGAGGATGGAGACCTTCATAAGATGATTCACTCCACTTCATGAATAGTGTTACTACACTTTCTCTTCCTAATAACTGTCTTAACACTCTCTGTTCTCCAGCTTACGACATTACAAGAATACAGTATGTAACAGATACACAAAATGCATGTTGATGCGCTGTTTTATTCATAAGGCTTCCAGCCAACAGGAGGCTACTAGTAGCTAGGTTTTGGGGTAGTCAAGAAGTTATACTCAGATTTTTGACTGCACAGGGGGTTGGCACCCCAACCTCTGAGTTATTTAAGGGTTAACTGCATTCTCAAGAGACCAGTTTTGTTCTTGAAGATGCGTGGTGCTGGACCAGAAAGCATCCCGGATTGAGAACGAGGAAATGTAATTTCGAGTCCTGCCTTGCTGTGCTGCTGACAGGTCAAGTCCTTGGCCTCTCTGGGTATGTTTCCCTAGGAAGATTATGGAGCTGATGATACCATCCCCGATTTTGTCCCAGGACTATGTGCACCAAATAAAAGTGTACGTGTAAAATCATTCTAGCTTCAAGTGTCACTGACCATTACATTTTAATAATCCCCTAAAAACATGCATTTGTCTCCTGTTCCTATATTAAGGCGAATTTATCTCCATGGTCCAAGGTGAGGAACAGGTGAAGGGAATGAAAAACTGGCCGTTTCGTGCTTCTCCTGGCATAAGTACCGTAAGAAAGCAGCCTGGCTCACACCAGAGGAGTCTGAGAGAAGGTCCGACACCCAGTGACATGAGGATGCCAGTGACACGAGGTCCCCCTGTGAGAGACCCTCATCTTCAAGTGCAGAAACAGAGAGAGAATGAACAAGCCACCCACTGTGACCTCTGCCCTCTGACTTTTCCGGGATCGATGCCTCTAGAATTATTTGTCATTTGGAGGGAAAACTATAAAAAACAGTGGCAGTCAGCAGACCTTTCCCTTTGATGCCAGAAATAGATTTTACTTGGTTGGAATCATGAAAGTAACAGATTCACAAATTAATAAAATCAGTGCATACGTTATCATCTAAATCGAGTTTACTATCTATTCATTTTAAACACAACTGAATTTCAAAATATTCAAGATGGTCGATTAAAAAAAAAATCCAAATTCTGAGTGGGAAAGAGCCTGCCATTTATACCGCTACATCTCCAGACCATCTGTATTACCTTGGTCTCAAAATGATCTGGACAAAGACAAGGAAGGATATGAAAAAATATTTTAAAAAATTAATTTAATTATACTTCTTAATGATACAAAGTGAAGCAACAGTTCCTACTTAGTACTGCAAAAAACCTAGAGAAAACCAAACTTGTTGCTTCTTTTACATGCAATTCCTAATCATCTCACATATTTTAAAATAAATAAAATTCCTCCAATAAATATATTCATGTCATTATTGTTGTTACACAAAAACAAAGCAGCCACCTTCTACAAATAGCCACTTTTTTACTGCAAGATAGCACTTTGCAATTCTTAACACAAAAATTTCTGGAAATAAACTAGACATTTGACCCCAAAGGCTTAAGTCACAACATTTCTCATCAGGATGATTAATCTTTACGAAAAGGCAGGAAAACAAGACAGGGCCGCCCACTTTGACATTTTCATTCTTTGACAAAAAAATCCCAATGTAGTTCATGAACTGGAACCACCATTTGTAAAAAGTAGGTAATCCTGAGTGCATGCTGATTATAAGATTAACCAGATCATTATCGTCCTCATTCTTTGCATTGAGAAAACTGTACTGACATTAAAAAGTGGTACTAGCATAGTTTTACTGAGAAATCTGATAAACCTTTGCCCAGGAACCAACCAACCTTAATAACAAGGTTACTTCATTTTTTCCTTTTCTGCCTAGTTGAAAAATATATAAACAACAAAGTGTAACACTAAGAAAACTCACTCCATTAATTTCTACCAGTGTCCCTTTTGCCCAGCCTTTCTGCATGCCGTGACTGCAGAGTGGGGAGGCCACAGTTTTCAGGCAGGACGCAGAGCGTCCGCAGCTGTTCTGAGCCGGCGGGTGTGTGTGCACGTGCAAAGCAGCAAAGCAGCAAAGCAAAAGCATCCCCGAGGTCACACAGAAAGGGAGAGAGGCAGGAGGGTGTGAAGAAGCAGGAAGAGGCTTTCGCAGCCTCGGGGAGTTTGCTCTGGCTGTATCTAAAACGTTCACCTAAAATGAGTCAAACATGAGGTGATTCTGAAAGATCTGGGTTTGCTGCCTTTCCCGCATTTTCTTCCCTCACTTTTCCACAGCTCAGGTGAGGAGTGAACCAGCTCTAACCTTGAGGGAGTTTTGCTCTAGAGAAAAGAAAAGAGTATCATATTAGCCATTCAAGGTGAACCACGGGAAGGAAGGGACCCGTCCGAAGATGGACTAGCAGTGTGGGCGCGGGCGGCACGCAGAGCGAACGGGCACTGACAGCAGAAGAACACAGGCGAGGAAACAACTTGAAAACTGAGCTGGTAAAACCACCGACTTGTGCATTGAACTCGCTTACCTGTGTTATTTTTTCTATTCCCTGGAAGTTGTGCTTTTCAAAGTGTTCTGCGATATTTAGGAAGGTGTGACGTTCTAGAAAGCAGCAATTACTTAGGACTATCAAAAGGCGCTGTTCCTAAAAGCAAAACACAGTTTTAGAAAATCACATTTATAGTGCTAGAGAGAAGAGCTGATTAACACTGGCCAAGTTTAATTATAATCTCTGCTCTTTAACGTCAATATTCAATGCTTTGCTTTTCTTGGCTGCTTCTTTCCCAATATCGTAACATAAAGAGAAACACAATAAAATCCTGCAACTTCACTATTTGCTTAGAGTTACATGCAGTATACTAAAGAATCAAGTATTTCCTTTAAAACTTAACAGCTCGTATGGAAAAACAGATTGATAAAATCCCATTAACCAGGATCAGTTGGGAACTGGGATCAGTGTTTCTTATGAAAAGTGTTCTACTACATTGTTTACTGAATACTTTGTATACAAGAAAAGGCTACGGGAATAAATATTTTTAATAATTAATTACATTTAAAATGTAGAAACTATTATAAAATAGTTCATAAATTTTTTATAACTTGGAAGAGAATTATACTGCCATACATCTGTATGATGGGCTCCTTCAAACACCTGAGGCCATTAAGAATCGTTTGTGTTTGCGGAAGAAAACAAGGAACAATCTCCCTCTAATGGGCAGTGAGGGTCGCTGAGGGTGGAGGACTCCAGCTTAGGCTGCGGTCAGTGTAGCCAACAGGAAAGGGTACAAGCGAGTTACTTCTACATTCTCCAGGGTTCTGTCCACCTAAAGTAATTTCTTATAAAAATTACCAGACACAAATGCTAACAAACACAGTATCCTTTCACAGTTCAAAACCACTTGGTAAATAAAATTCCAGGAACTGCCCTGATGCTGCTGGTGCGGTTCACCAGGGTGCCTGACCCATGTCCCGCAGGCGGCGGCCTTTTCTGGAACAACTTTGACTAATCTAGAGCCTTGACTTAGATCCTTTGACTAAACCTTTGGCAAAAAAAACCCTTTCCATCACATACTCTGCATGCTCCTTCTGTGCATAACCAGAACAACTTATAGTAAAATAATTCGATATAGTAAATGTGGATATGTGAAAAAAAGATAACATCCTTGAATTTAATTGCCAAGCATATTTTATATCTCCCAATACTTTCATTTAGCTCAACAGTTTCCAAAAACTTTCTAGATTCTTTTATTTCAAATGTTCCCATCTTTATTTCTGGCAGAGTGTACAGCCTATTCACTACCTGCTTTTGGTCAACAAATGTAAATAAAAGGCCTAGGGATTATTAAAGGATTGTCAAGCAAGTGAATGGCCTTGAATCACTCTATAGATAGGAAATGGGGTATAAGACAGGGTAAATAGGGTTGTATTATGTATAATACTCCTCCACATTTCGTGAATAAACAGCCAGAAGGAAAACAGTGAATAAGCACTGGAAACCCGTCCAGGTGAGGTAGGGACGAGGACGCAGCATCCCCTCCAGTCCCTGGGCCTGGAATTACCATGACACAGTCCCTGCAAGGACAAGGAATAACTAAAGGTGACATTTCATCAGCTGCCCTCAACACGCTGTTTGCCTCAAAAACCTCAGCTGGTTGCTCAGTTTTGAAAATCAATCCTTAATTACTTTTTCCTTCCAGAATCAAGCCTCCTTATCTTGCAGACCTGAGCCTGCCACATCTTCTCCGCCCTGTTAATTCTCTTTGTTTTTCCCATTGTAATTTGCACGGCTCTTGAAACACAGAAAAGCTATTTGAGTGATTTAAAGTCTGACTCCTACAAGCACACTGTTGCTCAAATCTAATCATTCAGACGCAGTAAGAGTGGAAAGAAAAACTGAACAGCGTAGACTCTCAACCCTGGATGACTAATCAGAAGCTTATTAACAGCTACGATGGAGACGTGTATTTGAAAACAGCAGCTCCACCTATCAAACGCAGCACGTGCAGGTGACGAATACGGTCTCATGTTACTTCAGTGATTCCCCACAGCATCTCTATGACGCAGGCGTCACCACCACAGTTTTGTTCAGGAGAACACGGGGCCTGCGCCCGCTCAGCGATGTGCCCGAGGTCACACAGGATGTGATCCAGTGTCTTCTGACTCCGAATCTAGATATCCTTCTTACCATAGCTGCTTCCCTTCTGGATAACAGAACAAGACCCTGAGAAGATCGCACCGAATCTAATGAGATAGCTTTCAATGGAGAATACAGAGGAATTGAATTTGGTCACAAAAAAACCCTGGAGAGTAAGGCGGGAGAGAGGAGGCCCTGCAACCTGCAGAGACACACGTGAGGGGCCTGGGGGTCGTTAAGAATAGTCTCAGTGCGAGTCAGCAGAGAGCTGCAGCGTCACGGGTCACAGGGAGCCCAGGGCTGACTCCTGTGCTCCACCCACTGGAAGAGGCACAAGAGCAGGACCACCCCAAGTGCAGGGACGCAGCACACCAGCAGGGAGTGCCTCAGGATTCAGAGCGCCAGCAAGGGGAAGACTCCAGCAGTCTCTGTTCGTTCGGGAGGCCCTCTCCTGCAGCCCTGTCTCCACAGGACTCCCCTAGCCCGCTGCATTTCCGTCCTCCACAAGCCCCTCAGCCCTTGAGGCTGCCAAGCATTCCTTGGTTTAAATGTGATTTTCCATCCCTCTCAGGAGTGCTGTGCTGCTCTATCCGGATTTCCTTCTATCTCTCTGATGAACCCTTTTCAGGGCAAACTGAGGCCCTCTGCTACTGGTGAGCCCATAAATACTGGCACCCTCAACATTATTTTTATATATTTGGCCCTTCTCTCCTCCAACGAGGGTGGGGTTCCCCAGCTTCCCTCGCCTTCTCTCGGCGCCCTGTTGGAGGAGCACAGAGTGCCTTGGCGGCTCAGACTGGACCAGCTGGCTGCTTTCCCTACAGGATTTCCCCCAAGTGGGGACCCCGACCTCCCAGGCACTGATGACGCTCTTTAGGTTACAGCTGGAAAACACTGAAGGATCAACCATGTCGCTCAACAGCAGAAACCAGCCCCGCCCTGAGGCAATGCTTGAAACCCTCCTGTCAAGTCCATACCCAGGCCCCTCACTGCCAGCACACCGGGGCAGGACGTCGCTCCCTGCTCTTGCTTGTGAGGACTCAGGGCCGTCCCCTGCGTGTCGTCCCCTAATGCTCTGCACCGATCACCCTGCACTTCACACTTCTTTCTTTGGAACGCCAGCTGACCTCGCTTTGGGATGGCTCGGGATGGCTGCCACCACTCCTGGGGTGACTCCACCTGCAATTCTGGCTCAGCAGAAGAACCGGCATTTTCTTTTTTGTTCAGCCAGAATTCTTAGTGTTCTTATCTACTCCCAGGCCTTATATATTGCTTATGTACCGCTGATTCACAAATCTGTATCTATATTTTTTTCTCCTGGGATCTAAACAAGGACATTCAATCACCCACTGGATATCTCTACCTGTATGTCACCCATTCAACAACAAAAACAAAAAAGGGTTCTCTTGAACCTGTTTTTTCCCTGAATTCTCTATCTCAGTGAATGGTATCATTCTCTACCTAGTCATCCAAGGAATTGAATCTAGAATAATTGTTTAAATTACTTGGATCAAACCATATTTTTTCTAATATACCAAATTCCTTATTTAGGTATTCATACTTCAATACATAGCAGAAAATTTGGGTCAAACCGTTTTCCCGTGAGACAGACAGACACACACAACACACACACCCCCTTCAAACTCATCACAAACCAGGGAGGGTTATTGATTATTATTTTTGTGAGATGGCGTCTCACTCTGTCACCCAGGCTGGAGCACAGTGGAGCCATCTTGGCTCAGTGCAAGCTCCGCCTCTTGGGCTGAAGCGACTCTCCTGCCTCGGCCTCCTGAGTAGCTGGGATTACAGGCGCCTGACACCACACCAAACTAATTTTTGTACTTGTAGTAGAGACGAGGTTTTGCCATGTTGGCCAGGCTGGTCTCGAATTCCTGCCCTTAAGTGATCCACCTGCCTCGGCCTCCTACAGTGCTGGGCTTATAGGTGTGACCACCATGCCTGGCCAGAAAGGGTTATTTTATTTATGACAGCTAGAGTTTGAGTTTCAACAGATGAATTTATACATATGATAATATATGTTTGTGAATCTTCTTGAATACATGTATACATTTTAAAAAGTATGTGTGTATATATACATACGTATATAAGCAGTGTATGCATACATCTGTTTGTGTGTAAGTGTGTGTGTGTGTAGAGTTGAGGCTGTGCTCAGATTAAAGGCTATGAGGGAACTTACAGAAATAAAACAGAGAAAAGCAGAACTTCTCTGGCTGAAGAGGCAAGAGCTGTGAGGGGGAGGCACCCTGTCCTCTGCCCCCTCCCCAATCCATCATGGCAACTCTCAAGCACCAGGAACTACAAGGCACCCATTTAACACCCGGAAACCACACAGACGCAGACAGTATGTGGAATGCCTGAAATGGCAACTTCAGCTGAAAATGTGAAGTGTGAAATTCACGTAAATTACACTTTCCTGAACATTTCACATAACAGAGCTCCAATGCACAGCACAATGTCCTGCACCGCATGCTACAGCAACGAGGCAGGAACAAAGTAATGAGATTTGTGAAACTGTTGTCACACAGTTTAAAACGGTCACTTTCTAGTTGTCGTCTGACTTACAGAGGTCAAGCTGAAGTCCTCATGGACACTTCCAAACAAATCGGGGGAAGAAACATCCACAGAGAGGCTGAACAGAGAAGCAAGTAGAAACAGTTACAAATAAACCACCCAAATCCAAAACGCAATGAACTACACGCAAATCTAAAAATGCAGTGAACTATATGGAAAACATTTGGTGAAAGTCACATAACTTTTTTTTGTTTTTTTTTTTTTTGAGATGAAGTCTTGCTCTTGTCCTCCAAGCTGGAGTGCAATGGCGCGTTCTCGGCTCACTGCAACCTCCTCCTCCCAGGTTCAATCGATTCTTCTGCCTCAGCCTCCTGAGCAGCTGGGATTACAGGCATGCCTGGCTAATTTTTGTATTTCTAGTAGAGACAGGTTTTCACCATGTTGGCCAGGCTGGTCTCAAACTCCTGACCTCGTGATCTGCCCGCCTTGGCCTCCCAAAGTGCCGGAATTACAGGCGTGAGCCACCGCGTCTGGCCAGAAACTTTTAATAAGTGTTTTAGACTTAACAGTTAACAGCTCAAAGAAGGTACTATGGATAATCTGTGAACACGGGCAACGTGAAATTTAATCCATAATATTAGGGATCTGACTGACAGCAAATTCCTGGTGAAATAATGAGCTAAAAATATGAAATCAAATAAAAGAAAACCTAGAAGAATTAAAAACTTATGGGGTCTCTAGGGAGGTGACAGTTTTATATACTGAGAAGCAAAAGCCAAAACCAGTAAACAGACAAACATGGATAAATTCCCAAATTGTCAACTGAAGATGTAAGAGGCATTTATTTCAGTATTATCTGTGTCAGAGCATAAAGTACACAGAAGTTACACATGCCAAGTATAATTCAGAAAGAACAGATTTCTTAAAAAAAAAAAACACACACACACACAGCACTTTACAATGCTGTCCTATACAACAGCATCATGAAAGAATTACTACATGGATTTGTAAACATCAAGAGTTAACACGTGTCCACTGGAGCTCCAATAACTAAGCTTGACCCAGACATAATTCTACCAACATGCTTAGTCTCTAACAAGAGTAATGGTGCCTTCCCCTAACACCAGACTCGTAAAAATAATCAACTAGGAGTTATATATTTACATTTAATACTTTATTGTTTATAAAACCTGTTCGTTGGATAATAAGCTAATCATGTCTTCAATTTGCTTGATACATCTCTAATAAGGCAAAGATGAGTTGAAAAGATAAACTACAGAAAGAATATAGGTCAAATATTTAAAAAAATATTACTTTAATATGAATAATCTTTCTTTCTTACTAGAAGTCTTAGGATATAAGACCAAGTATAAAATTTGAGCCTGTATTTTTAATTCTCCTAAATGCACTAATGAGATTAGTTTAATTTTTACTTACTGTGTAGTATCTATATCTGCATCAGGCTTGGTGCTCAACTGTTCCAGACAGTATATAAAAACCTAAGTGAAAAAATAAGTTTCAGAACTCTCAGAGGAATGAACTCCTAGGTATTAATCTATTTGGACATTAAAGACAACTTTACATGAAGTAGAATTATAGATCTCATTAGTGGTGTGGTGTTGTGTGCATGCATGAATATGTGTATATACTGTGTATGCCCCATTAATGATGAAATATATATCCCATCCATATCTATCACGTAAGTAATGGAAGATTAGAAGTGCCTATGTTTTGATCAATTATTAAGCTTGTGAAGATATTTTCGGAAAAAGACTTTCCCTCATTCACTCACCCACATTCTCAACTTTCTGTGCCTGCAAAGCACTGGCTCCAAGAACAATACTTTACATCCCAGACAGGACGTGAGCAACTAATTATCACTTAATTTACATTGTGCTCTAACAGAATATATGTGAGGTACCAAGAGAAGACAAAAAAGGGGAGCATAACATAAATGAAACATTTGGGTATCGCTAAAACAAGTTGGAATTAATCTTACGTTAAACTTTGTTACCCACTTACCCTAAACTATTATGTCCACAGACAAGATGAAAAAAGAATACATATTTAGTGAACATCGTCTGCAGATTATGAATAGGAGAAGGGTTGACTGATACTTAGTATTATTTGAGGCTTTGGGCATTACTGCTTTCAATTATTACCTGCATTATATTAATGCTTAGTTGGCAAACCTCCTCCTGTGTTTTAGGTTGTTGAAAGACCTGCAAGGAAGAATTGTGATTAAACTTTCTGCACTTTGCTAAGAAAACAAGGCTTTTTGTGTATGAAGTCAGATATAAACAGTTAAAACGTGGAACACTGCTTCAGGAGTGGTGTCCTTCCTCTAAAAGAAGGACACGCGTGAAGAGTGGGCCTACTGGGTGGGTCTCCTCACTGTAGTGACTCGGGCTGGAGACGACAATGCAGTCCTGGGCTGATGGTCAAGAGCCAGGCCCATCAATCGCTGTCCACAAAGTGCTGTCACTGTAACTGCTCTACCTACAATACCTGCACTCACACTTTAACCTGCATCAGCCTGTCTTGGAATCAGACATCAGCACACCTACGTAGTTAAACTAAATGGAACAAGCGAGCAAAGAGGGAGAAAAGATCTCGCAATACGATGAGTCAAAACTTTACAACTGTGATTCCCGAGGGCTCCTGGGAAACTGTGGAGTCCAAGTGGAGCTGGAATACTTACACTGGCCTCTCCCGGCTTACATTCCAGGACCCCCTTCAGCGACTGCAGAGAGCACACGATGCACTGTTCAAACTGACATGGCTGAAGGGAAAACAGCATATCATAAAATTCAAAAACAAGCACTGGCTATGAAGACATATTTAACACAAGTGAATATGGCCCCAAGGTCCACATTTTCCAGATTAATGGAATGGAGCAGAAACACAATGTGAAAAGTAAACTCCTAGTCATTGAGTTTTAGGTATGACATATGTTTTGTACTTCGTATTTTAGAATGAATCAATCTTGAGACTCCAAAGTATATCTAATTCAATTAAAATAAAACTCAGATTCGACTAAAAATTTTCTTCAAAATTCTACCCTTCTAAGAGGGCAGTACACGATGAGGAGCAGATACAGGGGTTTATATACTGAATGCGGATTCTGAGGTATGTTCTGGGACGAGCTCAGTCTCCCAGATCTTCCACATCTCTGGAACTGTCCAACAAAACTTAACGTTACTAATAATGGCCTAGAGGATGCAGAGGATCTTTATATCAGATAGACTGTAAACAGTCATTTTCTAGCTACATTAAGTCAGAAAATGAAACTTGAAAATATGCCCAACCAATGGCATCTCAAGATAAGCTAGAATGAATCTTAGATCCTAAGGGTGTTTGTTTTCACTTTGTGCCAGGAACTACTCTAGGTAAGGAAGACACAGGAGTAAGAAAGACAGAATTCTCATTATGTGTACATTTCAGGCAGGAGACACGACCATGAAAGTCAGTTGACAAAATGGTTTAAAAAAGTATAGAAATAACATAATTTAAAATAATAAGTGCCATGAATAAAAGAAGTAGAACTTGGCCAGGCGCGGTGGCTCACGCCTGTAATCCCAGCATTCTGGGAGGCGAGGCAGGCAGATCACGAGGTTAAGAGATCGAGACCATCCTGGCCAACATGGTGAAACCCCATCTCCACTAAAAATACAAACATTAGCTGGGTGTGGTGGCGGGCGCCTGTAGTCCCAGCTACTCAGGAGGCTGAGGCAGGAAAATCGCCTGAACCCAGGAGGCGGAGGCTGCAGTGAACTGAGATTGCGCCACTGCACTCCAGCCTGGGTGACAGAGTGAGACCGTCTCAAAAAAAAAAAAAAAAAAAAAAAAGAAAAGAAGTAGAACTCAGAGACTCAGAGAACAATCATGATGGGGGATCTGCTTTAAATAGGATGGTCATAGAAGGCCCCCAAGACTGTGAAAACATTGACGCTGAGACGGGAAGAGCGAGGGGAACCAGCCCTTTGGGGAAACAGGGAAGGAGAGGAGCAAGTTCTCAGAGGAGGACAGTGTACACAGCCTGCGGAGTGGGCAAGAAACCACCGGGAAAGCAGGACCGCAGGAAGGTTGTGTGTCACAACCACCGAACCTGAGCACAGGTCTCGAGAGATGGGTGGGGCTGGGTTTCATCCGGAGCGAGACACGGAAGGCACAAGGCTCAACCAAGCAGCTGTGTGCAAAGCACTGGGAGTGAGAACCTCTCTTCAACACATGCATTAATTTTTAAAAGAGTTTGGGAAGAAAACTGAAGAGAAGAAAGGAAATGACATCTACATACATCTTTTAAAAGACAAGTTTATTTTCTTATGGAAAGGAATCCAGACTTCATGGAAGCTAAAACAATGTGCCTCAGCTTTAATGTCATGTTATGACTGCACCTGGAAACCACCAGAGGGCATTATAAAGAATACTTAAGAGTGAAAGTACAAAAACAGTAATAAAATAAGAAGTAGAGGATGAAATACCAACTGCACAGAAAGCATTTAAAGAGGTAAAATGTTTGTTAGGTTACTGACCTTACTCATCTAACCTGCCCACCTCAGAAGGTAACTTAAGATGTTATAATGATAAATATTGCTATAATATTGACAATCGAATCTGAGATTCAACCACAGGCCATTACATGTTGATGTTTGACCAGGTGTGGTGGCTCACACCTGTAATCCCAGCACTTTGGGAGGCTGAGATGGGTGGATTGCTTGAGGTCAGAAGTTCAAGACCAGCCTGGCCAACATGATGAAGCCCCCTCTTACTAAAAATACAAAACATTAGCTGGGTGTGGTGGTACGTGCCTGTGGTCCTAGGTACTCAGGAGGCTGAGGCAGGAGAATTGCTTGAACCAGGGAGGTGGATGTTACAGTGAGCCGAGATCCGGCCACTGCACTCCAGCCTGGGCAACAGAGCGAGACTCCGGCTCAAAAAAATTAAAAATTAAAAAAAAAGTATGTTGATGTTCATGTGTGGTTGTTTAGATATCTTCTATTATAATTTGGACTCAACTTTCTTATTAATTTTATTTTTATACCCATACTAATATAATAAGTAGAAACAGAATACTAGAAAGTTCAATGAGTGCTTTCGGTTGAACTGGGAGTAGGTGATATCACCTACAAGTTCAGTATTTCTTTTTTCTCAAAAGAAAGAGATAGTCCTATCTCTGTGTATTGTCAGTGAGTCATCCAATTTAGATGACTGTCAAAAGTTATCACAAATCATTCCAGTTCTTCTGAAAGAAGAAAATTCTCAGAATCTCAGAATTATCCAAATTGAAAAAAGGCAGAAACCATTTTCAACATGAGAAGAAAACAGGATGCTTTCGAGTGAGCTGTTTCAGACCTCTGAAGCTCTGCTCAGAGAGTGCCTCAGCCGAGGGACAGTCACAGTGAGGCAGTGCTTGACCCTGGTGTACTTAATGGGATAAGCAGCATTTTCCTATCCCAGGCACAAGGAAAGAAAAAAAGTTTTCTCGTCTCAAACAAATAGGACTGGCACTATGGAAATCTTAAGAAAATACACATTTTCTTAGATTGGTATGTGATAAGAGGTTAGGGTTATACAACTTAAGTCACTGTTCAAAGTCTAAGAATTTTATATACAAGTCGGGTTAAAATACTAATACTCCAAGCTGGAATCTAGACTTGTGCTCTAAGCATTGATTCACCTTTTCTCTTAAGAGGTCCATGCAGAATAGCTAAAACAGACTCAGTGTTATCAGGTCTGTCGTGGTAGGACGCTTCTTCAAGGACCTCTGGCTAGACCACGTCTTGGCTGACTCTGGACATGCTATTTCCTAGGGCTCACTCATTCGCAAGGTGCACTGGGGGTCAGTTCTTTCGTCCCTGCAGATAGTTATGTGGCTTGTGTGAGAGATCAAATGTGAAATTAGTTATTTTATGGTTGCAGTTGCACTAGGATAAAGTTTAAAAATCAACTACAAAGAAGCTTCTACAGTAACTATTTCAGAGCATCTTCACAGAAGCTGATGTACTACAACCAGGCAAACGAGGTCCCGAGGTCCAGGGAAGCACACACTGGCGGACCACATGCACTGCCCTGAAGAAGGACCTGAAGCCAATCCCTGTTTTATGGCTCAGAGTTACTGAATTTGTGGCAGATTTTAAGAATGAGGCATAGGACCTGGACAGCAGACTCTGCTTCCTCAAACTGAACACACCATCTTTTTCCATTTGCGCATAACTGGCTCGAGGCAGGTGTGTCTAACCTGCCTGCACCTGCTTCCTCTTGGGCAAGTGATTCAGTGGACAGTGGTCCAATGATCCCTTTTGGCCTGTTTTCAAGCTTGCTATGATAATTAGAATAGGTTTATATAAAAGAGCTCTGAAAATAGTAAACTGAATGTATTATTATCACAGTAGCCCCAGTGATCACAAGTATTAATTTAACAAATAAAAATCCTTTATGTTTGTCCAGAGCTTTGCAGTTTACCAGGTGCTTTGGTCCACAGGACATCACCGTATCCCAGCCCACAGCACTGTGAAGACGGGCTCTGCTCCTTGTTTACAAACTGAGACTCTAGGGTCAGACAGACCACATGGCTTCTTTAGGATTGAACTAGGTTCGATTCCAAATCAAGTGCAATAAATTTCCCCTTCATACCAGTGCTGCCCAATAGATGTAGAATGTGAGCCACAAACATAAGCCATGTAAGAAATTTTAGATTTTCTAGTAATTACGTTTTTAAAAGCTTTTTAAAAATAAACTCATAAAGTCAATTTTCATATAATCTATTTAATGCAACCTATCCAAATATTATTATTTCCCACGTAGTCAATATAAAAAGTGGAGATGGTTTACATTCTGTCTTTTTGTGCAAGTGGTGCAGGTCCATACCTTTCTCTAGAGATTTAGTGTGAGGGAGAATTAACTACAGACTAGTTGCTCTTTAAATACAAATAATTGTGACAAGTAGAAACCCAACCGATTAAAATTTTCTTTCTTTTATATTTTGAGATGGAAGTTTTGCTCTTGTCACCCAGGCTGGAGTACAAGGGTACAGTCTCGGCTCACTGCAACCTCCGCCTCCCGGGTTCAAGTGATTCTCCTGCCTTAGCCTCCCGAGTAGCTGGGACTACAGGCATGTACCACCACGCCTGGCTAATTTTTGTATTTTTAGTAGAGACAGGGTTTCACCATGTTGGTCAGGCTGGTCTCGAACTCCTGACCTCAGGTGATCCACCTGCCTGAGCTTCCCAAAGTGCTGGGATTAGGCATGAGCCACAGAACCTGGCCTAATTAAAATATTTTTATAAAATATAAAGCATTTAAAATAGAATGATAATTGACTTATTAGAAATAATAAACTTCCCTAACTCATTTTAAGCATGATTTAATTTGCAAAAAATTGTTAGTAAGCATTGCTTTTCTAAATCACCTTGTCATATATAAAGTAAGGTACAATGATATGTTTATATTAACTTAAGATAGGACCTTGAACTTTGGAGGAATAGAATAAGTCAAAAATTCCCCAGCCCCCAGAAGACGGTTCATGAGAAGTACAGTCGGCCCTTCATGCCCCAGGTTCTGCATCTGTGAATTTCACCAGTGGTGGAACTGACTGGATAGGGAGTCCAAGGATATTGAAAGCCAACTTCTAGGGGCTTGAGAATCCTCAGATCTTGGTATCATGAAGGGGTCTGGAACCAGCCTGTGCTGAGGATACCAAGGAACGACTACACAGAAATTCAAGGGAATTTAAAAATACTATGCAGGATCATTGTTTCTTGACAACCTGACTCATCACTGGTTTGTAAATCTGGGCAAGAGTCAAGACCATTTCATTCTAGTTTCCTTATCTGAGGCAGAAACTGCTAGTTGCCTCCTAGAATTGCTATTTCTTCTTCTTCTTTTCTTCTTTTCTCCTTCTCCTTCTCCTTCTTCTTCTTGACACAGAGTCTCACTCTGTCACCAGGCTGGAGTGCAGTGGCGTGATCTCCGCTCACTGTAACCTCCACGTCCTGGGTTCAAGCGATTCTCCTGCCTCAGCCTCCCGAGTAGCTAAGACTGTGGGCGTGCGCCACCATGCCCAGCAAAATTTTCTATTTTTAGTAGAGACGGGGTTTCAGCATGTTGGCCAGGATGGTCTCGATCTCTTGACCTCATGATCTGCCTGCCTCGGCCTCCCAAAGTGCTGGAATTACAGGTGTGAGCCACCACACCTGACCTATCCTTTTTTCTTAATAAGGTAAGACAGAAAACAGGAGCAGCCACGTGCTCTCCCAGCCTCTGCTGCTGACAGGGACAGGCATGGAATGTGTTCCGACCAATTAAATGGAGAGGCGCTGCGAGCTACGGCTCCTGGGAGGGGACTGGACTTCCTTCCTGACAGCAGCCAGGCCACGAGTGGCCACGAGGCCAGCCTGAGCAGGAGGCAGTGTGAAGAGTCATGGGGAAGGACAGAGGCAGCCCCGGACACTGACTGCAGGACCACGCTGCCAGGCTGCTGTGAAGGACAGAAGTCCCTCCCTGGTGAAAGCCACTGGGATGTTTCGGCCGCTGCCTGGCCATCGTCACGGGCACAGGTACCCACAGGACCGCGAGGAGCACCCGTGAGACAAGTGTGAAAACCCGTGAAATCATGAAGATGACTTTCAAACCTAAAAGTCCCAGCTGAAAAGAAGAAGATTCTAGAAACAGGTGACAGTTGGCTGCCTGGCCTGAGAATGTATCTGCAGTGGTCTGTGGTGGTGGTTTTTGTTTGTTTGGTTTGTTTTGGCTTTGGAGCCAGCAGCATCATCTCTTCTATCCTGCTTTTCTGAAAAGCTCAAGTTGCTAAGTAATTCAGAATTAAGCATACTCTGTTTTTAAAAAAGTAATTCAAACAAAAATAGTAAGTTATACAGGATGAAAAGGGTCAACTTTAAAAGAAACCCCACTGTTTTCATTAACTTTTTAATATTTACAGTTAGTGTTAAGCAAAAATGTCTCTGAGAAGAAAAACTTTAAGAAGCTTATATTTATTTCTATTTAGAGCTGCAACATATGGAGCACATACTCCCTGTTAATATGATAAACCATTTATTCTAAATACACACTAATGACTAATAACTGAAAAGAATTTAACTTACTAGAGAAGTCAGTCCTTCATTATCAACAATCCAGTCTTCTTTTTCAGCTAATCTCTTTATTTCTATATGAAAAGAGGCACACAAATACGTTTTATTAGAATAATCTCAGTACATTTTATACAGATTAAAAATTTATACAGGTTATGGTTTTTAATTGTTTTATATAACAGGTTTGTAAAAACTTGATGAAAGTAGGCAAAGAATATAATTTTGGTAGACTTGAGGATTTAAGTACTTATTGTTCACTGGATTATTCTAATAAGATATTAATGTAAATAAAAGTTTGTACTGCATAGCCCAATTTGGGGAATTCTAGGTTAGATTTAATGACAACTTGAGACAATGATTTACTACTTATTCAGGATTCTTCACAACACTAGACATGTACAAAATAAGTCATACAGTACTTTTTTTCCTAAACTTTCTGATGAATAATTTGGATGTTTTTTGAATCCTACACATTCCTGACAGGGGCAATATGATTCTCAGTTGGCTAAGGGAATGCCACCTGCTCAAACCTTCAGGTTCCTAGGTGAGGAGGAGGGAATAAACTAAGAGGGGAACATCCAGCTTCTCACCCGGGTTCCATTCCCTTCCCGTTTACACAGTATCACCCACCAATTTTGCAGGGGTGTAAGCTTCCTACCTAAAAAGCCTGGTAGTAGACAGTAATGGCCTGTGCCATTTTAGCAATATTCTTGACTATTTTTGAAAATATTTAATAACCAAAAGTTTGCTTTGTAAAGAAAACCTTTATGTTGTTTATGATTTTAAAGTAGAAAAGCCTGAAAAATTTAAAAAGTATAAAGAAAACAAGACTCATCTATAATCTCTAGAATCCAGAGAACCAACACTAACAGGGTTTCCTTTGACTGGACATTGACTTCTACCAATTAAAATTTTAAAACACACATCCATATATTTTCAAAACTTAGATCAGACTTTATGTACATTTTAGACCCTATGTTTTCTACTTAACATTTATCATCAGGATGCTGTTACATCTTTAAACGTTTTCAAGTGTATCCATCTTAGTTTCCGCACACTCTTAATTCTCAACTAAACTGATTTGAAAACACATCACAAAAAGAAAAACACTCCATTCAGCAGCTAGAAATAAGATGAATTAATATATTCAAATTTCCAGAAGAGTAATTTTCCCTAGTTTTCAAGGATTTGGAAACCAAAAGGAGGTGGCACATGCAGGTAATTGTTGTACAGTAAACATCACCAATTTATCTCAACACACCTTCCGCCGTGTGCTGCAACGTGACCATGACACAACGTACTCGGAGATCCAAAATGAGATCCTGGATGGTCTGTAACACGTCATTAGGAATTTCAAGGGCAGTCAACGATTCATGAGTAAGTCTGCGAACAAACACATCCAAACAAAAGTGAGCAGAGTGGGATTGCAAAGCAATTCCTAGCATCACGTTCACTGTATAATCATGCCTCATGGAGCTTACAAGCTACAGCATGAGGCTGAAAACAGAAACAGACCACAGCAGGGACTGTACTATAAGAATAATCCTGAGTTAAACAACAGAGAAGATGCATAAACAGAAGAACATTCTCGTCCAACATAAAAACCAGGAACAGTGAGGAACTTAGCTGTCAGATGACGAACAGGAAACAGTGGAGGCAAAAGGACACAGAGAAGGAAAAGAATTTCTTCTTTACTGAACGTATTAAAAATATTCCATACTGAGTATTTTCTTTCCAAAAAGTTAAGAAAGAAAAAGTTCCCCTTTCTCTGATAATGTGCCCGCATTCACCTTACGGTCTGGATGGCGTGAGCGAGCCACTGTCCGGAGAGCTCGCACTTCACCTCCCAGCCTCCGTACTGCTTGGCTTCCCCATCCCGGATGCTGAGGGGCAGCAGGGCTCCACGGGCCAGCTTCACCAGCGAGTGCATGACTTCCTGAATCATTTTCTAGAAAACCAGGAACAAGCATAACTGCATTCTAATGTAATTAATTGGGTTACATTAACTAAAAGATGCTTCCTGGGCAATAACGGATGTCTTGAATACAAAGTGAGAAAGGAAAAACCCTAACCTTTGAAGAAGCCGACACAGTTATTATCCCTTACTCACCTTAAAATCATTTTGTCTTTGCCTCACGTTCTTTGATCTTTCAATCTGACCTGACTTCTCAGCAGTCTTAAAAATTAAAAAACAAAATAAAACGCATTAGAAATAATTTATAAGAATAAGAAATGCTTTAGCACTTGTACATAAAGAGAACATTAAATATGGTTATAACTTGATTAAAAGAAATGCTTAAGACATAATCTATGTTTCTGATTAAAGAACGATTAATTAGAAAACCTTTCTTATCCCAATGAGAAGTTATTTATCTTTCTAAAATCTTTAAGTACAATTCCCATAAATTAATCTAAGAGTTAAGTTGAAACTACCAATTTTATAGGTGAATTTCATCTACCATTTTCATCAACAATGTCGTATGGTTAAACGATCAAGTATCGTAGCCATGATAACACTGTCAACATCATTTCTCATTAGCTAGTAAAGAAACCAAAGGAAGCCTAAACTCTGAAATCTGTCATTTTATTTTTAAATACTATAAACTATGGCTCTTCCTTCAGAGATTTTCAGTGTAATTTAGGATAAAATACATTCTATCATTCTAGAATTAATTTTTGTTGGCTTACTGATATAACTCATGTTTTTTTCCAATGTCTCTTTCTCCTTAATCTATGGAAAACTACTTTATATGGACTAAAAGAGAAACCTGTTCAATTGGATTTCAGTGAACTTTTTATTCACAAATTTTCTAACTAAATATTATTATATAAAATACCCTAGAAGGATAAGCCTAGGAAGCTTTCTAAATAAAGAAGCATTAATACAATTACATAATGTAAAATAAAATTCTGACACTTCACTGACATAATGCAAAAGTTAATCTTTAAGGTTAAAACGCTCATCCATTATTGGTTAATGCACGACGAGTCAAGAGACCTTTGAAGTCAAGAACACTTGCATTATAAATTATCATGATATTGACTTTAAGTTAATTTTAAAATGCAAGCAATGTTATGTGCATTGTATATATATTTATTTCTGTATAAGCTATAAAAACTGCATGTACGGTTAGTTTATATAATGAACATCTCGATGTAAGTAAAATATGGGTTAGGACTGTTGGGCGTTTTCAACAGAACTATCGGACACACCTGACAAAAAACTGGGCAGCACAGACACAGGCAAACATCCTTCAAACTCTAGTTTCCATTTTGAAATTTTATATTAAACTATGCAGCTTTTATCATTTTTTTCTTTGTAGAAATACATTTTTGTCTTGAAAGAATTAAAGGTATGTATAAAAACTAAACCTGCAATTCATCTCAATAATCATTCAAAAAGCTAACTCCTGAGTTCATTGGTCAATAACACTCACAATTCTTTGTACCCCAGGGCTTAACTTATACGTTGATTTTTCCTTTATTTTTAAGACAAATCAGAAAGAGCTGAGGTGTTTTAAGCAGGGGAGTGCTGTGAGGCCCACATTAAGAAGAAGGAATGAGGGGCCAGTGTGGAGCATGACCAGCCAGCAGGAGGTTGCGGTGGCCCAGGTGAGCAGAGCCACGCTAAGAGCGCAGCAGGTGGGCCCTGGTGGCTGAGACAGGCTGCCTGAGGGAGAACCTCCTGCCCTGGGTGCTGCAGTGAGGAAGGAGGTGTGCCCAGAGGGACTCCCACCCAACGCGCACCCGCGGGGCTAACACCAGTGGCTCTGAACGTCTGTTCAGCTGGTTTCTGTATGCCCAGTGTGACGGCCGGAGTCAGAACACGGCGGGTGGTACGGGGTGTGGACACAGAGCGAATGAACGCCCTGCTCGCTGAGGGGACACCTGGCTTCTCTTCTGCAGGTTGCAGCTTCTTAGGTCTTAGGCGTGGGTGCTTTTTATCTTTTCTGTCTAGACTGTCTAGTTTGTTCCCATGGCTTCAAATATCATTTCTACCGAATGCCTTCCAAACGCCTGTCTCCAGCCCAAATATCTCCTGTGTGACCCAGATGTGAATACTGAGTAACTCCCAGGAATCTCAGTCGACCACATTACCAATGGAAATCTGAAGCTTCCTCCAAGCATGCTCTTCCTTAGGTCTTTCTGGCTTGGCAAACGGCACTCCTGCTCACTCAGGAGCCCACTGGGAGCAATGTCAGAATCCGTGCTCTCCTCTCCCTCATCTGACCACCACTTCCCAAATGCAACCAAACCTACCAACTCCTCTCCACCTCCACTGACAAAACCTTCATCAAAACCACCACTGTTTCCTGCCCGGATGACCTCAGTGGTTTCCCCCACATCTGTCCCCACCAGTTCACTGTGAACACACAACCAAAGTGGGTTTTTTAAAACTGGAAAGCTGGTCTGTTCCCCGCCCCATGGCCTGGGATGAAGCCGCCGCCAGCTAGGCCCGTCCCTGCCAGCCCTCCCGCTGCTCAGGATGCTTCTGTCCGTCGGGGCTTCCTTCCTTTTCTGATATGCTGAGCTGCCCTCCTGGTGCTGCAGGCATCCTTCTCGCTGCCTGGGACCTGCTGCCCTGCCGTCCTCTGTGTGGTTGTGTCCTTCTCTTGTGCCACATGTCAGTTTCAATATCACCTCCAGGGAGAGGCCTTCCCTGACCTCCATTCCATTGCTGATATTCTGTCTTACAACCCTATTTGTTTCTTTTATAACTGCTACCAGAATTTTTAAAATAATAATTAAAAAAAATTATTTGGGTTCTGTCGCTAGAAGAGGAAAGGTCATGCTTATTTTGGTGACTGTTTTATTCATATTGTAGATACATATGTGTGTAAATGTATGTGTATGTCTACATATTGAGTGTACATGCATGCATTTACACACGTGTTATATTACGTTTACATACATGTAAACGTGTACATGAGGCGTTGTGTCTGTTGTGTGTGTGCATGCATGTGTATATAATGTGTGCATGCATGCATGTGTGTCTCAGTACCTGGTCCCTGGTGAATAAACGATCGCCTAGGGTTAAGGTTCTCCAAGACCTACTTGAATACACTTAAGAAAGTGTAAATGCCCCGAATACACTGGGTCTCCACATGAGAGTGGCCCTGGGAGGCAGATGTGCCAGGAGTGACCCTATGACATGCTCCTGAAAAACCTAACACGCCCAGTTCTTCTTCCGGAGGTGAAGATGTTGGGAAATTGGATGAGCAGAGACTGGAGAGCTTTGTGTGGAGGTCGGGGGTTAGGAGGACTGCTTTGCTTGTTGAATTCAGACACTGCTGCGGAGCCCAGCACCTGCTGGAATGTCAGGAGCTAAATCTTCGTCAAGGACCTTGTGAAGGTTAATTTTGTGTCATCTTGGCTGGGCCACAGGGTGCTAGACATTTGGTGACACATGACTCTGGGTATGTCTGTGAGTTGTTTCTGGATAGATTAACACGCACATCAATGCACTGTGCACAGCAGAACCTCTCCTGGATGTGGGTGGGCCTCACTCAATCAGTTGAAGGCCTGAACAGCACAAAAGAGCTGATCTTCCCACGAGTCAGAGGCACTCCTCCTGTCTGTCTGCCTTCAAGCTGAGACACTGCGGGCTTTACGTGCCTTCACAGCTGAACTGAAACATGCGCTCTCCTTAGGTCTTGAGCCAGCTGGCATTCAAACTGGAACTGACAGCATTGGCCATCCAGCTGGGCAGTGCATCCTGCAGACCCTTGGGGCTTGTCAGTCTTTGTAATGACATGTGCCAACCCCTTACAATAGACCTCTTCGCGTATGTGTGTGTGTGAGTGCAGGTACAGCATACGCACCCTATTGGTTCTGTGGCCCTGGGGCCCCTGACTCACGCGGACCGGCTCCACGGTGCTGCGGAGGGAGGCACAGGGCAGTATAAAACTGCGAGTGTCTGTCAAAGGGCATTTCCTCTGCTTGTATCCTCCACAGCACCTGATACCAAACTTTGTACATAGTAAGACTGTGCAATGGGAAGATTATTTCATAGTCATTTGTTCTATTACACACTTTTAAATCAAAGAAAAGAGTGAAAATCTGTTGTTAAAAAATATATAAAAATTAAGGCTAAATTTTGCCACAACAATTGTGCCCAACAAACAAGTGTTCATGATGAAATCTATTGGACAGTACTTCTGTAAAATTCAAGGACTTGTCTCCAAATATATGAAAAGTAGGGGGGGGCTAGTTGTGTGGCAGACCCCTTTCAGTTGTTACTTACAGTTTTAATTTAATAAAGAGTTGAATATCTCCAACACAATGGATTATGTAAAGTTTGCCCTATTTTTAAAAGAAAATCTAATTTTGGAATATGTAGGCATTTTAATTTGCATATTATTGAGTTATGTAACTTTTTAAAATGTTGACTCTTAATATTTAACAATTATTTGGCTGTTTTTAAAGATTTTTATCTAAAAATACACTATATTTAAAATATATCTAAAGGTGAGATCTTAACCTACTATTAACCATTTCGTTAACTAGAAACCTTAACTCTTTCCTGCACACACAGACCAAAACTACTTTGTGGTGAGAGCAACGGATGGATTTCACTGTTTTGATTCACATTTGTTACTTCACATGGCCTTCACTGGCTTGAAGAACTGACTATTTTTTAAACTGTTGGAAACTTCATCTGAATTTTTAACGGATGGGCTCTTAATACAACAAGATAATTTTATCACAAGAAAAATAAGAAAATTCAAGTAAATTGTGTTTAAAAACTATCATGCTTTCTTGTGTGAGATTAAATAGCTATCAAAAGCCCCAGAACTCTTCCCAGAATTTAACCCAGCATCTGGGTTTCACTTGTAGACTGGCAAGGGGAGCAAGTGTCCCCAGCTCCTCTGCTCTTTCCTCCAGCTCTTCAGAAGACAGCACACGGTTTCAGACATGCCCACATCTGCAGAGCACATTACGTGTAATTAATAATTACTGCTATACGCTTTACGTTTATAAACATAGGTAGAAATATCATAGGCATATCCAATTCAGCACAACCAACTAAGAGTCATTTTTTCATGTCAACATTAATGTTGTGCATGAGTTCTGAAGCAGATCATTTATTTTTCATCTACAACCAAATATTTCATTCATATGTTTGCTATATAATTAGGTATCATCTGTAAGAAAGCAAAACATACTCCCTTTTCACTAAAATATCCTAGATCAAAAATTCTTAGGAATCTTATGACTCAAAAAAACTGCAGGGAAGGCAACTACTGTCCATGTGTGGTGGGCCACCTGCAGGAACTGATGCGAACGAGGGAAAAACACTGCTGGAAATAAACACCATGGTTTAAAATCCATGTCCTAAAAGACTGATCCTTTTTTTTGGTTTTTTTTTTTTTTTTTTGAGATGGAGTCTCGCTCTGTCGCCCAGGCTGGAGTGAGTGGCGCGATCTCAGCTCACTGCAAGCTCCACCTCCCGGGTTCCCGCCATTCTCCTGCCTCAGCCTCCCGAGTAGCTGGGACTACAGGCGCCCACCACCTTGCCCGGCTAGTTTTTTGTATTTTTAGTAGAGACGGGGTTTCACCGTGTTAGCCAGGATGGTCTCGATCTCCTGACCTTGTGATCTGCCCACCTCGGCCTCCCAAAGTGTTGGGATTACAGGCGTGAGTCACAGCGCCCAGCCCTAAAAGACTAATTCTTTAGATGAGTTGATTCATCTTGACATTATTCAATTCTACTCCAGCAGTTCATCAGTCTACTATTTTCTAATGTTACAAAATTCTGTTCACTGAACACCTATTGTGTGCCAGGCCGATAAGATCTCAAATAGTGGAAATATTGGAAAAAATTTTATTCCAAATAATAAGAGCAAACTCTTACTTATCTGTCAGACATTATTATAAGCACTTCACTTATGCTAACTCACTGAATTCTCAAACCAGCCCTATAAGTAGGTGCAGAGAAGTAATTTGCCTAAGGTGATAGACATTGGATGCTTCCATTATGCTCCTAGTGTTCCATGCGAAAACCTATGAATGCCATCTGTCCAAAGGCATGACAGGGAAGCATCTAATCTTTCCTGCCCATATGAACAATTTGGTTTAGGAACAGAGCAGACAAGGAGAGGAAGCCGGTGCCCGCGGTGCCACTACTGCCACTGTGCAGATGGCAAGGGACCCGATGCTCGACCTCGGCACGGTGAGCCCCACAGCTCGCCCAGCGGACATTCACAGAGGCACAAACTGATGGTGGCACACACAAAAGCAGAGTACTGGAAAAACGTATCAGGACAAAACTGAAATTAAAGTATTATCTTCCTAAGCCAGCAATAAGCAACTCTCATATATGTAGACCTGTGAAACCTGACATTTGTTTCATGGAAGAACTTCCTCTGCATAGTTAACTTTTCAATAGAGTTCATGCATAACTACCAAAAAAAAGAAAGTTGTGTACTGCTTTAATATTTGAATGTTCACTTATAAAGTAACCGGTTACTGAAACTAAAGAAAAAAATGCATTGATAAGTTGTGCTTACCAGATTGGTTTTTCTGCACTAAGGAGTGTGTATTCACGCATTACACATTTCTCTTTTTACGCACATAGTAAATTTTATAGGTTGGCAAACCAACCACTCATATAAAGAAGGCTGCAGGAATACAGTGGGTTTACAACAGGGGTAGTAGGCACTTGGAGTTCAAATATACAAAGAAAAAAGTTCCAGAGCACATCTCTATTTTCTTAACAGCATGAATTTATGTTCATGGTCAAATGAGACTCCAGAGACACCTAAGGTGCTCCAACACTTAGCCACTTTCCACCAAGGAGGAGAGGTCTTAAACCACAAAGCCTGCGCCTTTATGCAAAAAAACAAGAACAGTTTTAGCCTTTGTCCATGTCCACTTTGTGTGCTGCCAAGTCAAAAAGAAGCAGAAAGTAGCCGTTACCCTCAGAAGCCCCATCTCCCCCAGAGCTCCTGGTGTGCAGAGTTCTCCCACAGACACGAAACACCTGTCTTCTCAGTCCCCCAGGTGCGGTGCCCTTGGCAGCCTGGGGCAAAGGGCGCTAGAATCTATGTCCAGGAGCTGGAGGCCTTTCAGGGCGCACTTGAGGTGAGGTTAGAAAGTGACTGACTTGCACGTGCCACACATAACACTCAGAGACATTCCTTTATGTCCTTCTCTGCTACCAGTCATATGAAGATACTAAAGCATTAATAAATGTGTGACTGCAGAAGATGGACGGGCTTATAAAAACTTCTGTAAGCTGATAATGGTGGGGCTAGATTGCAGAATCTTCACATTCTTTCTGAAGGAAATTACACATTCTATGGATTACTTTGTTCTGGGTGCAGGCTGCCAAGGTGTTATCCTCGTTTCATCATTTGTTCACAGTCTACCACACATCACCCAGAATGGGGCCTGACTGGCATTATCTCAATTCAGAGTCCCTGAAGAGTTCAAGCTTTCTTTTTTCTGTAATTGCCTATCTCATTTAATCCCTACAACCACCTTTTGAGACAGGTGCCCAGACTATTCTCTTTTTGCACATGAGGAAAAGTGACTTGTTCAAGGTCATATAGCTACTAAGTGACAGGGCTTTATAACACTTTAATCTTAAACTATGACGATGGCTAGAGATGTTGGGCCTCTACATTTTAAAAAATCACTTAAATCTAACATTTTTAAGACCAGAAATGCAGTGACTCAGCTCCACCTCTAATCGGGTCCGTATACACACCTCACTGAAGAGGCTTCCGTTAACGTAGGAGATCCAGAGCTTCCAGAAGTTAGGCAGCTGGCTCAAGACGAGTTTGGTCAATTTTTCAACAAAGGCCACCCTGTGGGGAGTTTTGTATCTCCACGCTAAGGGGGAAAAGAATAAAATACTATGATTACACTTTTGAATCAAGAAAACATCTTTGAGCATATTGGTGCACCCTCTCCACCCCCCGCCAAAACTCAAACATGCACTAGCAACAGCCTGAGTCTGCGTGGAAGCTCGCAGCCCACTTGGCTGACACTGGCAGCGGTACGCTCGTCACCAGACACTCCCGCTTTCCTCCTTGCCCTCTGGCAAGGAAGAGCCCCTCCTCATCACGGCTGACCAGCAGGCCAGGGCGAGGGACCAGGTGGCCATAGCCTCAGGACTGGGAGGGCTACCGAGAGGAGGTGGCTTTGACTTGTCAGCCTTGTCCTCTGGATAGTATATGTCTCTTCAAAAAGTCATGCCTTCCAACGGCAAAGGCAGGGGCTGCTCTGCAGTCAATTGTGAAATTCCAGCTAATATCAGCCTGTGAGAAATGCCATCATACACCCTAGAAGTGAAAATGCAGGGAGGCATCCAGTCATCACAAAGAAACATTCAAGTGCAATCACACACTAAATAACCCCGCCTATAATCAAGAAATTTAAGAAAAACTAGAAACGTTGAAACCTCTTTGGCTATACATCATTTAACACAGCTATTGTTGTAACTGGGAAATGAGGGCTTAGACTTCTTGTGGGAAGAATAGGTTCATGGGAATAAAGCAAGTGTAGAAATTCAGGACCCACTACCCATCTCCTCTGTCTCCCCTCTTTCTTTTTACCCCCAGGGCCATGCCTTCGCCCTGCTCCCTCCCAGCTGCCTCCTGCCCTGCACTCCACAGGGGCACTGCAGAGTCCACCCTGTCCAGTCCACAGCACAGCGATGCCGTGGATCAGGCTCTAACTCCTACTCAGCAGCTTCAGGGGCAGGTGGACTCCCACGAGAACTTTTATTCCCTCGGCCAGGCTAACTGCTAGCTTCCTTTCCAAATACCCTCAAGCAAAAGGATTTGCTGTTGTTAGTCCAGTGAAGGAGGGGCAAATTTTATAAACTATCTTAATAAAATTTATGTATATTTATTACTTTATATACTTATAAATTATTAATATATTTATTAATTTATGTAATTATTTTATTAAGGATTTAATAATTTAAATAGTTATTTGATCAGGTAATAATGGTTAGAAAATAACACTTGAAAGGTACACAGTGAAAAGTCTACCTCCTGCCCCACCACTCCCACATGCCTAGTTCCCAGCCAGAAGAAACCACTGTCACTAGTACTTATGACTCTTTCTGAAATGCTTTTTATCTACACAAGCAAGTATAAATGTGTCTTTCCCCCTCCCAACTGTTCTTTACACGTTTTTGGTTTTTACACAAATGAAAGCATGGCAAACACACTCTTTTGAAGCTTGGCTTTTTCCATTTAGCGAGATGGATCCTGGAGTTCTTCTGTATTCAAACATAAGGCAAAGGCTTCCTCTTTTTCTCCCCACAGTTACACTGCCTTTCACATTTTGGATGTATCGTAATTTAACAAGTTCCCTTCCAATGGACAAGACTGTCTTTGGTCTTTTGCAATTAAAATTAATGTTTCAACCAATAACTGTATACCTACATCATTTAGCACATGCTCAGGTGTAAGCGTAGAAAACTTCCAGAACAAGAACTGCTGGGACGAAGAGCACCTGTAGTGTAATTTTGATAGATACTACTGACCTGCCCCCAAAGGGGTTATGTGCACTTCCACCAGTGTGACGTGTGCAATGAACAAACAACATAGAAAACCCAAAACAAAATGATAAGCACTCAGAGTTTTTGCCAACCTCAAATCTCATTGCAGTGTTACACTCCCTTTCTTCTTACTATTGTGAGGTGGAGTGTCTGTTCACACGTGTAAGGACCGATAACACTTCCTCTGTGTAGGCTCTAGAGCCTCTTATTTATTTATTAGGCATATTAGCCCTTTGTCTATGCTAAGAGTTGCAGGAAGAAGTTTTAAATTCATTTTCACAGGTGTGAAAGTAATGGTTCTTTACTTAAGGGAACACTGTAAACTTTTATTTGTGTATTCAGACAATATTTACTGAGGATGAACCGTGTGCTTATCATGTGGCTCCACTCAAGATCAAAACTCACTCTGAACAAGGCAGGCTCCTGAATGCTGAACTAGGCAGGCTCTGCCTTCACAGCTCAGGATCCAACAGAACAGTCAATTAACCAATTGAATACAGCACGATGGTAATCTGAGCTGAACGAGTTTCATCTGGAGACAGCAGTTACGGTCTCTTCTTCCCAACAGTACTTGGTAACGCCTGTTTTCCAGATGGCAGGTGGCAAGACACAGGGCGAGGCCATGGCCGGCTGTGTCAAGGGTCCAATGACAAGGTGAAAAACAGGACAAGAAAATCTAAAAATGGAAGCACTGAAAGATTTGCCTTTGACTGATTTGGATGTTTGTCTCCGCCAAACCTCATGTTGAAATGTGATCCCCAATGTTGGAGGAGGGTCATGGGGGCGGGTCCCTCATGAATAGCTTGCTATCCTCGCAATAATGAGTGAGTTCTCGCTCTGTTAGTTCACAGGAGATCTAGTTGTTTCACCCATTTCCCGTGTGCCCTGAGAACACTCTTGTCTCTAATCCTAATGGAAAGCCATATAGATTTCTGTTACATCAGGATTAGCGACGCGTTCTGTTGAGAAATAATTCCAAGAACAGTTTTTATATTTTGTTTTCACATCGAAAATCAGCGAGATTGGCTTCAGCCTCACAGAGTGTGTTTATGTGAAGTTAAGTGAGCATCAGCAGTGAGCTGCACCTTTTTCCCTAACCGGGAAACGGGTTAAAAGGGCCTGGTGTCTCCATCCTCTCCCTCGCTCCCTCTCCTGCCATGTGACACGCTGGCTCCCCTTTCGCCTTCTGCCACGACTGGAAGCTTCCTGAGGCCTCCCATAGCAGATGCTGGTGCAATGCTTCCTATACAGCCTGCAGAACTGTGAGCCAATAACCCTCTTTTCTTTACAAACTACCCAGCCTCAGTGTTCCTTTACAGCAACACAAACAGACTAACACAACTTAATATTGCAGCAAATGGATTCTTTTATGGTATCTTTCCCAAGAATAACGTTTCAAAAGATCTCAGCTCCTCTGTGCAATTACATTGAACATTATATAATGTTAGCCGCTGTCCCACAGAATGTAGGAGCAAACAGTTCTGATCTAACATTGTTTATTCTAACGTTCGGTGAGCTGGGAGAGGAACGAGAATCAGACAAGAAGAAGGAATACCAACAGTTATGGAAGCCTCTCATTTAGTACAAATAAATCACCCAACTTTAAGGTGCTCTTATGATGAACATTCATTTATATTAATAAAACCTTAGAAAAATTCCCTACTGCAATGCTTGTAAGAATAAGACATTTTAAACAACTTTAGAGGTATCTGAATTTAATATAGTGTAAGATGTTTCTGTTGGTGTATTCAGGTTTCTCGTATCTGTTATTGAGATCACAACCGGCTCCTGACTAGTGGCTCTGATTGGATGCATGAATGCCTGAAAGTCAATCATGTTGTATCTCAAATAGGGAAACGGTAAATATCCACTCCAGAAAGTTCAGAATGAAACATACTTAAAATTCTAGATGCTTCATCTTAGGAAAAATTATTAACAATTATTTTATGGTTAATTAACAGCCAATCCCTCTTTCCAAACCAAAGTTTAAATTTCATCAAAAACGGTATGCTGATACTACTTTTGTTGCAAATTCCATCTTAATGCAGTTCTCACAGAATTTTTTTCTGTGGCCTTTTAAAAAAATTCAACCACAGAAAGAGTAAAATTAGACTTGAACTAAATATGTTTAATAAACACTGACCTGCACCCAATGACTTAAAAATCAAGTAGCATTTCTTTAAATGTAGTATATACTTTAATTATTAAATTACTGGTAGTTACTATAACAAGCAAAAGAGATGATGGCTGATAATACTTAGCACTGGTAACAACACAAATTGGGGAATTCTCCAAGAGATGAATGTTTGAAATTACACGAGTACAAATTTAAAGGGCCCAGTGGCAGTAGAGGGAGATACTTACTGTCGTCTCGACCAGACTGAAAGCTGCTGCCCCTCTTCAGGGACGCTGTCTGACTGAGATGGCCCAACACTGAGGGACGTGTGTCATTATCGAGATCCAGCATGGGGCTGTGCAGGCCTGGGTTAGCTGGGGAAGAAAGCAGAGATTTCTGTAGGCTCTATGTATTCTTGCTTAGTTGATTTAATGGACTGCTTCTCTGAGGCTATTTCTTGCTCAATTGCTCCACTCTTAAATAAAGCAGTTATTAAATAAAATTAAAAACTATTTTCTCTAAATAGATTTTAAAAATAATTCTCGGTTCGGCAAAACTGGGTGGTGGTGGGAGGATAAAGCTATACACACAAAAAGTAGCAGGAAAAAATCATATTTTGCAAAACAACTTTTGGCACTAGGAAAGAAAGTAATGGAGTTCGGACTCTTCTGTTCCTTTAAATGTAGCTGACTTACACATTTTTGTAGCATAAATCTCCCCTGACTTCTCCCTTAATGCCACACTTTACATTTAAATCCCCAAATCCCACTATTTGTTTCTTGGACACATGTGATTTCACTCCCTATTGCTATTCTTGATGCCAGTCATCTAGTGTGGATCCTCTTCACCTCACATTTCGTATTCCAGAAGCCAGAACATTCTACTGCTATCAAGAAATTGTCTTTATTGTCTCACACTCAAATACTGCTTTTTTGATTCTCTTCTCAGAGGTCTTCCAGAAAACCGGCAGGATAAAGTCTACCCCAATGTTTTCCAATCCAAATTAGGCTGAGAATTAGGAAACAATTTTTCTAAAATGGATCACAAAAGCCATTAGGAATAGAATTCCTAATGCCAAACCAGTTAGTAAGGACATTGGCTTGAAGTGGTAACATTTACCTTGTTAGTCTACAACACCACTCTAAGCTCTTTAGCTGAGTATTCAAAGAGCTTTAAAATAAACTGAATTCAATGTGCATTCACAGAGTATTTACGGTAGTGTGCACAGGACACTTAAATACTTAAATATTCTCCCTACAAAAATGCACCTTACATTTTCCTGCCTTATTTGCTATCCTCTCTATTGGAAAGGCCTCACTCATTTTTTCCCTCTTCATCCATTTAAACCCACATCTTGAAAGACACCACTTGAAATACAGCTATTACACAAGGTCAAGGTCACCTCTTACTCATCTACCCAAAGTGCTACCTATATTTTCTGCCCTCTGACAGCAGTGAGAATGTATATAATTTAATTGACTTCACATTCTACCGTCTGCAGTTCATTAACAGCTACGTATTGCCTGTCTCCACCAAAGACTGCTGTTTTCTCAGGGATGAGAAGTAAATGTATCTCCATGTTCCCCACAGTCACTGGACCTTCCACAAATAACTCCCGCCACATGTAGTAAGTGACTGACACTAAAAAATATATTTTTTATTTTGTAACTGAATAGAATATTAAAAGCCTATGGATTTGTTTTCAGGTGCTAATATGAAACGTATTTACAAATTAAAGTAGTATTTTTGTGCCTCTGATAATGCGAACTATTCAGTAACATTTAACAGGTATTTACTGAGCACCCTCCCACATGCGAGGAACTGCAGGCCCGGGGATAAAGTGATGAACAGTATCTAAAGCCCTGCTCTCAAGATGTTTACATTCTGGTGGTAGAGGCAGAAAATAAACCAGCAGATAATAAACAACAAAACTAGAGCAAAAAACCGCTGAGCAGAGGAGGTAAATAGTGACTGTGCGGTGAGAAAAGGCCTGATCCCGGTGAGGCCGCTGGACGCGGCGCTACCGCCTCTGTCCGGATCCTCACAGAGTCTCGCTGGTGGGTCTTCAAAAGAAATTAAATCATTTGAACAAATTTTTTTAGTGCAACAGAAATTTTTTTGAAGACTTATTATGTTTTGGCCACTGTGCTAAATAAATGCTGTGCATACATTTGTATTTTGGAAAATATTACAGCCAAGATAAGAAGACTTATATAACCCATTATGTTACAAAAAAAATGTGATACAGAGTAAAAAAATACAGTGAAGAAAGTATTATTTTTCTAATTGACTTTTTTCATACAGAAATACATTTGTGTGTGGACGTTTTAGTGATTTATGACATTTTCCTTTGAAGTTTATACAGGTATCACTTCTATCAATTGTGGGATTCAGGAAATGAATATCAAAATATGAATTTTCTAACATACTTTAAAGAGAAAAATAAAGGGGCCCAAACTTAGCATCACATTAAAAATACATATAAAAACTTATAATTTATATTAAAATGTACATTTTTAAAGTATAAAAAACACTTTAAAATGTTACATTTCACTTACTCTTGAAGGTTTCAGGACTATGAATTTGTGATTAAGAAGGAAAACACCTCCTAGTTTCCTAAAAGTACACATATACCATTTCTGCAAAAATACAATTATTTCAGAAAAAGTTTTCTCCTCATAACTGGTATTTGTATAACTTTAAATTGTTTAATATTAAACCATTTGTATAGTTTAAATACATTTTGAGTTTTGCAATGGTTAAAAGATTGATATTTTTTTCCTTTAATAACAGGAACTGTATTACTATGCTTTTGTTCTATTAGAAAGCACATCATCAGTTTTCTGTATCAGGAAAAGAAAGGTAACCAAGAAGGAATTTTCCAGTTGGTGCCCTGGCACTACCATAAGTACAACACAGCAGCAGGCAGCTGGAACAGCACATGCCCCTCAGGACTAACCAGCTCTGGAATACATTTGGAAGATGTATTTTTGCTGAGTGTCCAGAAGGTAGCGCTTCACAGCTGCACACAAATGCATAATATGCCCTGTCAACTAAACAGTGGGTACCAGCTTAGAAATGTATTTCTCTCCCTAACACTGGCATTTTTCTTACTGTCAAAAAATGATCTCAGAAAGAGTTATTTTATAGAGAATTAAAAAGCTTATGTTTTGAAAAGTAATACAAACGTTTTAAATATCAGCCGTCACAAATTATTTATGACCAAGTGTCCAAAAAAAAAAAGCTCGATAATTCTGACACTCGTCTTAAATTACATGACTTAATATTTCTAACTCACAAAATTATTACAAATATGAACTGGTTTCATGGTAAGCATTTCTATTAAAAACAGAAAAAAACATAGTTTCTATAAAATATAAAATCAGCAAAAGGCTTTAAATATTTCACGTTATCAGTCTATTAGTCTTGTTTCACCTTACAATATGATAGCAATATCTCATTTAAAAAAACTATACACACTACCTAAAGCATATGGTGGTCAGGTGCAGTTTTTTTTTTTTGTTTTTTGTTTTTGAGATGAAGTGTCACTCTGTTGCCCAAGCTGGAGTGTAGTGGCATGATCTTGGCTCACTGCAACCTCCAACTCCCGGGTACAAGTGATTCTCCTGCCTCAGCCTCTCAAGTAGCTGGGATTACAGGCATGCGCCACCACGCCCGGCTCATTTTTGTATTTTTAGTAGAGACAGGGTTTCACTATGTTGGCCAGGCTGGTCTTGAACTCCTGACCTTGTGATCTGCCCACGTCAGCCTCCCCAAGTGCTGGGATTACAGGTGTGAGCCACCGTGCCTGGCCCCGGGTGCAGTTTTTAACATCCCGTAACAACATAAAATTGCGCTTGACTCTGCCCTTTTCAAACTAATGCTGCATTGATAGGAGTTTTGAGAGGTTACTTGTTTTCTTGGCAGTAAATTTTCTCTAGAAATTAACTGTTGCTAGAATTTTTTTTTCTGGATGAAAAATTTTAAAAAGCCTTTTTTCAAGTAGGAAATTATTACCTTTGGCCGTGCTGAAAAGGTGATAACTATGTTTTCATTTGGGCCAATACTACCAAATTGTTCCCCAAGTTTGAAATTGAGGCAGGGACTAATTGTATTGAGAATTTTCATGGTCATGCAGTTGGTATTAGGTTCTGTAGCAGCTCACGGAGCCACTGACCTATCCTGTAAAATATACCTGTAAAGATTAGGGCTTCATACTATGCAATTTTAAAAGTCTTTTTAGCTATAAAATTCTGACTCTATGACTCATTTAAATCAGAAACCTTAAATCGCCACCAAAAACAACACAGACAAGACAATGATTCTGATCACTATTGGTACAATTTAGGACCCTGATCAGTGGTGGTGTCATTTTAAATGTATAAAAAGTTTGCCTCTACACATAGAGCAAGTGTGAAAATTATGTCTTAAAATGGAAATTACATCCCAAAAATACTAAAAGCAATAAAAAAGTAACAGTGTGGCCGGGCGTGGTGACTCATGCCTATAATCACAGCACTTTGGGAGGCCAAGGCGGGCCGATCACTTGAGGTCAGGAGTTCGAGACCAGCCTGACCAACATGGTGAAACTCCGTCTCTACTAAAAATACAAAAAGACTGGCCGGCGTGGTGGCACATGCCTGTAGTCCCAGCTACTCGGGAGGCTGAGGCAGGAGCATTGCTTGAACCCGGGAGACAGAGACTGCAGTGTGCCAAGATCATCTCACTGCACTCCAGCCTGTGAGACTGTCTCAAAAAAAAAAAAAAGAACAGTGAAAACTGTAACAGAATTTTATAATTTTTGTTACAGACTTCAGTCTGGCTATTTTAAAGATAGTGAGCACAGTAATAAACACTCAAATGAGTAAGTACTTGTAAGATCAAAAACATGTGGTTGTAATCTCTCAACGAGGAGTAACTACAGCTTACTCTGAATACAAAATTGCAAACAGGCACATCACCCTGTAGCATGGGAAACCATCACTGTAGTATTTCTAATTACAAAATTGTATGTGATGTTTGCAGGAAAAATTATACAAAACAAAATTCTGGAAATAAATATTCTTAGGATCTAGCTATATCTTTTAACTTCCCCACACTAGTATTTGAGTTATTATTTTGTCAATATATCAAAGAAAAGATACACATGTTATGACAAATGTCTGAAATTAGTATCTTGGAAGGAAAAAATAAAATCCTTTAACCACTTAACATTAAAAAAAGACACAACGAAGTTTTTAACTACTGGAAGTCAAAAGTTAGTATTTTATTTTTCCAGTTAAATAATGCTTCTATAACATATGCTTGCGACGTCCTCAAAATTCTTTTTCTAATTTTAAGTATGCAGATACATTTAACAAATTATAAACTAACATAAAATTAGAAAAAAATACCTCTGGAAATTTTAACAAGAGAAAAATACTTGGAAAATTTGTTTTCAGAAGTTGCAGAAATAATTTTCTTCAGAACATTAATGAAACAATCCTAGTCACTTCACTAGAAGTGTAAAAATAATCAAAAATTTAAAATTTATTATTTTTCTAAAAGAAAGTAAACAATCTTTGACAATTTGCCGTGAACAAGTTGAAACATCTGCTATTTTTTCCAACAACTGTGAAATTTCTACCATAGTAAGACTTCAGTTTTATCTTAAACTATAGATCTGAAAAAATCTTCCAGAAAGCTCAGAAACTTAAAGGTTTATATTAAAACTCTAAAAATCCTACAACACTGCAAAAAACTGATAAGGACTTTAAGAAGGCTCTATGGAAAATGCTTATTATACCTAGAATTCTGTAGGACTTCCAGGAAACCTTATCAGTCAAATCCTTTCCACTCAAAGCTGTGCAAGTCTTTCTGATTTTAAATAGTATTTTTTTAAAACACTCTATACCACATAAAGGGCAGAAGAGACCCTTCTTAAGGGAAGCCTGCAGAGGCAGAGCCAGGTGAATAAGATTACTGTATTTTCTCATCCTTCATGCATACTACAGCAAGTTTTCTCACAGTCTACAACAGTGTGGGGAACACTGATTTGCAGCCTCAGACTCTCAGAAGGGTGGCTGACTTCCTCATGGCCCTTAAACACCTTTGAACACATTTTCCTGCGCACAGCGGGCCCTTGTCCTGCACAGCGGCCCGACCACCCACTGTTGCTTGTTGACCAAACACGGGCCGGGAGCCTCCACACACAGGCAGGATGGGATTCCTTTCCAGCACACCACACGCAGGAATTTCAATGCCAAAGCTGGGGGTGGGGGTGGGGAGGGCGTATCAAGGCAGATTACAAATTCCTCACGAATTAGACCTGTGTCAACAGATAAAAATGCTTTTTGATCTTCTGATTGTACATGTATACATATATATATGTATATATATAACATTTTTAAAGTTCTGACAGGGGCATTTCCTTAAAGAGAATCATTTAATCCAAATTAAACAAAGGGAGGCATAGTTAAGAAGCCCCTGTTAACTCACTCACTCAGGACTGTGCTTCACAGGCTCCAGGCAGCATTTCGCATGTGCATTTCCATATCATTCAAAGCAAGAGTTCAAAAAAGGAAATGTAAATTAAAAGCAAAACTACAGGTATAAACTTTGAGGAAGCATTTATTAGCTACCATTGGCTAGTTACGCAAGAATCATATATTTGTAATAAGTAAGCTGGATAACTGAATAATCAAAACGAAATGTATGCTTTTGTTAAAGTCCTATGTCTTTTAGTAGTTTCATATAGATTTACATGCAGAAAAATGCTTAGAATATATAAAGGAATTACAAAACTGACAGAATACAGAACAAAAATACTCATCATAATCAGTATTTTTAAATTACCAAGTAAAGTTAGTATTCAACGTGTGTTTGACATTCATCATCAAACATTTTTTTCTGTGAAGGACGGGGACAAGTTTAGACGTGAAATGACTTCCGGCTACCAGAAGTCTTCTTCCAGATGCACAGTAAGCCAGGGCAGTAGAAAAGAACCAGCTGCTACAATCACAAATTGAAAAGGGCCTTTTCACATGGCCTTTTTGGCCTGTCTGATCTAAAAAAGATAGATTATTCATTGTAAGGTGAATAGAATCTATTATAAAACAGGAGAAACAGAAAAAAGAGACCTTAATCCAACTTTTTCCTGTGATATTCAACAGCTGTTACTTTACTGCACGGGGATCTACAAATGAGTGGTGTGCTATTCCAAAAGAAATCAAATTCTCAAATCCCAGGTTACTGACTTAAAAAAAAACTGCTTAATTATTACAAGTATTAATTATTACTCTTAATTTTAATTTGGAAGATAAATTGCTTTCAAATTAGAGTTTAAATCAAATCATTATGTAAAATGATTATGTAAACACTTGCTGATCTGCACTCTGGTCATTACAACTGTTTACACAAACTTATGCTATTCACAAATAACAATAACAGTTTCCAATGATATGCGTTTCAAGTCTAAGTTGTGGCATATTAAATATCACCTGGGTTTTTTTCTTTCTCTGAAACAGTGACAAAAGGAAAAGGAAAATCAGAGCACTGGCTTGCTGGAGGGAAGATCATTTTGATTGCAATCATAAACCGGTACTCTTCTTCCACTTCCCTCTCCTGAATCTACTTTCTCACTGTGTGCATATACACGGTAGACAGAGTATAGCTTATACATCTTAAAGCAGGTAAATAAAACCCCACTAAGCATTTCATCTTCTAAAGACAATTCTGAAAAACTCTGTCATCGCAGCATGCAAACGAACAAGTGCACAGCAGAAGTCTCCCCTGGAGGTCAGCCCACTGGCAGCTGCACACAGCTCACAAAGACACCACCCAAGCGCTGAGCTGCAGGGAGGGAAGATGGACATAAACCAGCATCTCGTATCTGTACTTGCTGCAGTTGTGCCTTTCCTTTTTTTAAACCAACCTCTCTCATCCTGGGTTCATGCTGTGATAAATATTCAGGAGAGAAACAATTTTTTAGATCTCTAGAAAACTGACTCCACAAAAAAAGAAGCTTCCTAACGTATAACTTCATTGTAACTTTAAAATTAAAATTATAATTTTGTTAAAAGATTTAGCATATATACAACAATACACTTATACTGACTTTTTACCTATGAACATATTTGTATGGTTCCATAGAAAATTCAGTGAATCTGCTAATGGTTTCCTAAGGGAGGTTCTAATTTAATGTCGCATACAGGAATATGCGAAAAGTTTAATTATACTATGTAAATTCAAAATCATAAATTGTAATAATATGATTTATGCACGTATGTTATGAGCTTGTGTTGAAAATACGGACTTTGTGTACCTTAAGGTTCTTGGAGTAACATAAATGTTTTTATTTCTTTCAGCAAGTAATTAATACTCCAGTGAGTGCTAGACGTTACTAAGAGGGTGGATACTTAGCACAGCCTGTTCTTCAGTTTTCTTTCTGTAGTATCACAGCCCCACCACTGTGATAACTCAAACCGCTCAAGATGGGACATATCGTGTCTACATTTTCAGAGAGAACCTGAGCCAGGTACAAATGTCTTTTCCTCTGCTCTGTGGCTGTTCTGGAGAACTTACTGCTTACCTAACACTCTGGCTCATATTCTAAATGTTGCCTATTGAACCCTAATTCTAATTATGTCCTTTTGAGAAGTTCTAATTAAGTACCTCTCTGAAAGAAGGGAATGCTTACTCTGAGTTGCCTGATGCCTTTTCCCTTAAGTTATCAGACATAGCCAGCATATATTTTAACTCACATTCAGAACAAAGAAAAAAACACCTTTGAAGACCACCTTTAAAAATCCTGTTTGTGAATGTCAGTAGGGGGTTAACCAAAGGCTTTTCCTGGCAGGAAACCTCTGAAGACTCAGTCTAATTTTGGACCTATTTCACAGGAATTTTAAGAGACGGGTGACACTCTTATAAGGTAGTAAAAGTTTAACATGTACAACAATTCAGAACACAAGGCTGCTTTGAACACAGGGGAAGAGAAGCAACATGATTAACCTGTTCAGCCCGGAAAAACACAATAAACTCTTCCATCAGTATTTCAAAGGTTTCAAGATGAGTTTTTAACATATTAACCTTAGTTTGCTCTTGTTTCTCCCATCTTTTTTCACCCTTAGAAAAACCTAAAAGATCATATTTGGGCTACAGAGTTGCCCAGATATGATGGGCAGAGGCATGTGGAGCGTCTGGAGGTCAAGGCCCAGGAGTGTGTAAGGTGCAAGGGTTAGCTCCCGTCCTGTCTTCGTGCTATGCTCCGAAGGGCACCGTCTGCTAGCACCAGTGTATATTATTACTACAAAAACGAGTCCAGAGAACGATGTAATGCAGGACTCATAGGAATATCAACCGTATGGCAAACTCTGCTGCCAAATGCTTCATCTACAAAAGGATCTTTCTTGGAAAAAGGTAGCTTTGTATGTAGGACTGCTGTCTCTGAAAATCTATCACCATCTTTGCTCATAAAATTTTCTCCGAATACCACAGGGCTACATACAATTAACTTTTTTTTTTTTTCCCCAAACCACCAAAGTGAAAAGTAAAAGTCTTTGCGCTTTAAAAAAGCAGACTTAAAAAAATATTTATATGTTAGATTTCTTAGATTCATGCACAAAGACCACATTTACTTTAAAAAGACATCAAGAATTATTTTTCTGTTTAAAATATTTATAGTCTACCCATTTAAAACTGCATTTCATTTCACAAAGCTATTCTTGTTCTTATCCATTGTTCTGCTGGTGGATTTACTTAAACAAGTTTACAGTGTTAGTAGTCTAAGTACTGACATTATAATAAAGGAACTACTTAAAACTTGCTTTCTTTATATTGGAATGTAGTAAGCTTTCATTTTAAAAGCTGGCTCCTGAGAAAACCCGCATAAAAACAATGTAGTTTTACAACAAAGTACCAGATAAAATGTAGGCAGTCCTTTTATGGCAAATCATTTCTAAGCTATTTCTTACTTTAGTAATTGCCTTTTCAAATGCTCCAGCCTTCAGTGGACAGCTATAATCAATTCAAGGAAACAGCAGGTGCCACGCAAACAAGTAAGTACTCTGTTACCAAGCACTGGGCATCAGAAAAGAACCAGACACACTCCAATCAAGAGAGAGGTGGCATCCGCTGCAGGCTGCTGGCTCTGCAACTTTACATCCAACTTACTTGCCATGAGTTCCTCTGGCTCTGATGGGGGCACGGTGGGCCTTCCCGGGACAGCCTTGCATTTCCCAGGATCCCTCCTGGGGTACTGGATGCTCTCTCACTCATCTCCATTTTCTTAACTTGCTCATTCTCAGAGCATTTATTTACACTGCATATATAATTTTAGGAGTGAGTGATGAGGTCTACGTAAAATTTCCTTAATAGAATTCACCTATGTATAGCAAAATAGCATAGAAGTAATAAAGACCAGAAGCACTTCATTTAGCTTGGCTAGTTTCAGGCGCAGCTCTTCACGAATCCCCAAGTACCAGCCAGCCTTCCCTCACCAGGGGAATGCTCATCGGCTCTGACTCCAGTGAGAAATCCTGCTCGAGGCAGTATTTGCTCCAACAACGAAACAGAGGGAGGTGTTCAGTCACCTATTTCCCTAAAACTCACCGGTCTGGAGGGAGTGTGATCAGGTGAGAGGGGGAGATCTGGACGCTCACTAGTCCCATCCCTACTCAGGATACAGAGGACGAGGGTCTGTCCCCTGGCTTCTATGAGATACCTTTGTCACACGCGAAATAGATCTAAAGTCACCCACAAAACGACAGTTTCCCAGATTTCTTCCCCATCTAAAATGTCACAATCATGAGAGGATGCTCAAAAGAAATTCCAAATAATATTTAGTGGGCCTCCCCCCGTATTACCTTACATTTATGTTACATATAATGAGGACAATGATAAAATATCCACCAAGGGTCCCTTGTCAACAACAGTTGTAGATTACATAAAAGAAAATTTGTGTGTATTCCCAGCAAACGTATAATTCAGGCAAATATTTTATATAAACACATGCACACATATACATATACAGATACAATGACATTGCCTGTCGCCCAGGCTGGAGTGCAGTGGCACGATCTCAGCTCACTGCAAGCTCCGCCTCCCGGGTTCACGCCATTCTCCTGCCTCAGCCTCCTGAGTAGCTGGGACTACAGGCGCTGCCACCACGCCTGGCTAATTTTTTCTATTTTTAGTAGAGACGGGGTTTCACCGTGTTCGCCAGGATGGCCTCGATCTCCTGACCTCGTGATCCACCTGCCTCAGCTTCCCAAAGTGGTGGGATTACAGGCGTGAGCCACCACGCCCGGCTGTAGATATGTGTATATTAAAGTTAACGTGTGCAATGACATACGCATATAAAAATGATAACAAACGGAAAAATACCGAAGTGCAAACTGGCCAAAGCACCCTCTATTTCACTAATGGCGAATTCTCCTTCCATTCGAGGAAACATTCTGTCTCCATCTATGCCGCATCTCACTTACCATTTGCCTATGCACTGAGTATCAGCTCAAAGGCAATGGTATCAATGCACTCAGAAAGATACCAAAGAAATTAAACTTTCTGAATTTGAAATTGGAGTATTTCATATTTAAAAAGTATTCATATTTTAAGTAATGGTCATGGTATTTTGGCTACAGTTTTTAAAAAGAATCCTTATTTCTAAGAATTATATACTGAATTAATTATGGATAAAATGATGTGATCTGTTTTAGAATAATCCAGAGTGAGGAAGGGGAGAGAAGCAGGTAAGACTGGCTATGAGTTGATAAAATGAGACTGGCTATGAGTTGGTAACTGCTGAAGTCAGGGTGAGTACATGGGGTATTGTTACATTATCCTTTCTGCTTTTAAATATATGTGGGATTTTCCAAAATTTAATAGTGAAAATCACTTCTGACCTAAGTTCAAAAAACCACCCCAATTTTCCAGTTAAAAGGCTCTCATGTGCTAGAATTACCTACATTTAGATTAGCAGTGTTTACTGACAATGACACAGGGAACAGTTAAGCATGTTCTGAATGTCAAAAGAAAAAATAAAATGTGAATTTAAGACATTTATATTGTACTGACATTAAAATTGTAAAGTTCAAAGAGTTGTAAGGAATTGTTTCTCCTTTTCTTTTTTTTTTGAGATGGGAGTCTTGCTCTGTTGCCCAGGCTGGAGTGTAGTGGTATGATCTTGGCTCACCATAACCTCTGCCTCCTGGGTTCAAGTGATTCTCCTGCCTCAGCCTCCTGAGTAGCTGGGCCTATAGGCACGTGCCACCATGCCTGGCTAATTTTTGTATTTTTCAGTAGAGATGGCGTTTCCCTACGTTGGCCAGGCTGGTCTCAAACTCCTGACCTTGTGATCCACCTCCCTCAGCCTACCAAAGTGTTGGGATTACAGGCGTGAGCCACCGCACCGGCCCTCCACTTTCTAATGAAAAGATGAAGTAAAGCAAGTAACCTGAGGCACTGCTCCCATTTCATGCACATTCTTTCAATTATTTCCCAAGTGATGAACAAGGTACACAACAAGCTTGCTCAGAGTGAGTTACACAAAAGCTTCTGTCACCTTTTCTTTTTCCAAAATGCTGACTTCAAGCAATTTAGAATGAATATATATAGCAGTACATTAAGACGTCAGGGAAGGGAAGATGAAGGCGTGTTTCCCTCTATCTCTGAGAAAGATTCAGACCTTTGGTGATGGATATTTAGGTAAAGAAATGACAAGATAGATGAAATTTTCTGGAATTTTTCCAATTATGTTGTCTTCATAAATTACACACATATTCCAGAAATTCAAATATTTTCATACCAAATTATGTATTCAGATTAAGTAGGAAAATCCTGGTCAGACCACACATCCTACCTGTACCCAGTGAATATGGTGACTGCATTCATCACCGCCTTTGCTGGAGAGCAGTGACATTTGTTGGGCACCTGAAAGTGTCTGGAACGCTTCTCAGTGCCTATCTAGGGAAGTGACTGTCGTCGTTTAGGTTCAACTGAGATTTCACCTCCTCTAGGAGACTTCCCTGGACTTCCCCTCAACCAGACTGCACCCTCCTGTCACACATTTTCATAAATTCTGTACTCCCCACTTCCTCACACTTTTCACTATCCCGACCGAATACATGCCTACGTGATTTTTTAGGTGATGTGTTTCTCACTAGACGACAAGCTCCAAGAGGCCAGCTCGCACTGCACTTCCTGCTCCAGGCACGGCACCCAGCGCCCTGGTGATCAGCCCTGGCTGCACCTGAACCACCTGGGAGCTTGAAAATGCCTACGCCTGGGCTCCAGCCACACAGACTAGAATGTGCTTGGCACGGAGGGAAGGGGTAAGGCCAAGAATTGAGAATTGGTTGTTAAAAACCCCAGTGGACTCTGATGGGTCCTTAAGGTTGTGAGCTCTGCCGAACAGAGTAGACTCAAAAATTATTAGTGGAATCAACAGAGAAATAAATATGTAAGGTTCTCTAAATATTCCCAAAGACTACAGACTGTGTGTAACATTTGCTGTCATTTTCACTTGCTAAAAAATCTAAAATAATTAATAACATTAATGGGGATGTTGACATGGCTTCAGCAGAGATATTTGGGTTTTCTTAAATATCAAGACTAGAAAAAATGGAATCAGAGCTGGAAAGTCCTCAAACCCAAGCCAACTAATTCATGACAAAACTATGCTAGAAATAAACAATGGCGACCTCTCCATTGTACTTCCTTCTCTGCCAAGACTGCTCTCCTGTTACAGCTCCGAATCCTCCCAGGGACCTGATGAGGACCACTACCCTCCTTACGTCACCCAGTTAGGGGCTCAGGCCACTGACCCTGCGTTTGCCAGAGTCACCACCAACAGCCTGAGAGCAATCACAAGGATGTTTCTTTCACCTTCTGCTTCGTCTCAGGGATTTTGCTGACCACTCCCTTCCGTGTTTCCCTCCTGCCATGACCACCCTCCTTCGTTCCCCTCACAGGCTTCTCTTCCTCTACCAGTCCCTTAAACGTTACTTGTCAGGACTCTTTCCTGGGTTTGCTTCTTTTTTCATCTTCCTGGGTAAATGCGTGAGTTCCAAGGGACCACCTGTACGCCCACCGTGCTCAAATTTCTCAGGCTCTAAATCCAACTACTTTCATCTCTACTTCCATGTCAGATAACCCCAAGTCAAGCTGTCCAAACAAACGGGCAGAATCGCTTTTCTCCCCCATGGTCCCTAACTCAATGGCACCACCACCCTAACTGGCTGCCAGTCAGCCATCTGGATATCACTGCTCATCCCTCCTCCTCTTCACTCGTCCATCATCCAGCCCTATCAATTCTATTCCTGAACGGCCCTAGAGTCCGTGCTCTTCCTCACATGCCCACCACCTCCACACTAGGTGGGGTGCCTGTCTCCTCACCAGCTTCGCTGCTCTGGACTTGCTCCCTCTCATCCACCCACCACGGACGGCCAGAGTCGTCATCTTTTCAAAAGTAAGTCTGAGCTGGTCTTCCCCCAATCCACTGGCCGCCGCTTAAAATCCGCCACCGACTCCCCAGCGCACTCCGGGCGAAGTCTGAACTTGTCACGGGGCCAAGAAAGTTTGTCTCCTCACTCCACCTCCACGCTCTAAGCTCCAGGCACACAGGATTCAGAGGGCTTTTCGTGCTTGTAACCTGTGTACATTCTCCCTTCCTGGAACAGTCTTAAATACCTTCCTCCTCTATTTCAACTGGCCAATGCAGAGAGCCTTCTGATCTCAAAAGAGATGTCACTTCCTTCAGCTCTCAGAACGTCACTCCCCTGACCTCAAAACCCGGGATCAGAGGCTCCTCCTAAGCACTCCGATGTCACTGGGAACTTCCCCAGTCATAGGAAACAGCACATCATATTCTAACAGCTGGCTAGTTCCCTGTCTCCCCTACTACTTTGTGAGCTTGCATGAGCCAGGCCCTTGTCTGTTGTCCTGACTACTGTGACTTTAGCACCCAACAGTGTCTGCAGCATAGCAGGCATTCAATATACTCAATATTCTTCAAATGACAGCATACAAACAAAAGCCAATAAACCTGCATGCAAACAGACCTTTGACTTCTCTCCCCCAGCTTCCCTCAGGGCCGCCACACAGGTGGCCCCTTTCTCAGGCAGAGGTGGCTAGTAGGCACTTTTCATCCTTCCAGTTCTAATATGGAGGCTTTTCTGAGACAGTCCCACACCAGCCATCTAAAGCATTCTCCTCAGTCACTCCCTTTTGGAACATCCTGATTTTCTTTTTTCTTTTCCTCACCTGTCCCAGCATTTGTTTGGTTAGTTATATGCCTCGTGGCTTTCCCTTCCTCCAGCAGTAACTCCGGGAGGCAGTGGCTCCGTCTTGCTAGCACTGGGTGCAGCGCACGGCACACAGCAGGACTCAACATACACGTGGCGAAACGATGTACAGACTGGCAGTTACCAAAGACCGATGTCACTTCCTCAGCATCACACTGCCTGTCCCGAAACGCCAACACTGCCCATCAACCACAAAGCAGACACGATACAAGAGCTGTCCCTTTTCATCAGTACAATGCTAACCAGTGGCCAAAAAACCCACAAAAGAAACAAAAGACGATCGGTAGTCATTGCCTTCTTCATTAAAACATTCCCAAAATGTATTTAAATGACATGAAGGAATCACATAATACACTGGAAGAGAAATCCTTGCCTTTCAGGTCTTTCACGTAGCCCTCTTTGCAGCTGTGCATGAGCTGCAGGATCCACTTGTGCTGGGCTCCGATGCATTGCCACGCAGGGTCACCAGGGGTATGAAGGTCAGACAGGTACCTGAAAAAGCAAGTCCAAGGTTGAGGCCAAAGGGAAATGCTGGCATATTTTAAAATCATTACTTTTTAAAGGCTACAATTATATCAATTAGTCTTGTCCCCTATCAAAGATTAGTCTTTAATATTTAGTTCTCAATGAAATATATTCAAATTTCTTAGCTAAGTGAGATGGCTCCTGCTTGTAATCCCAGCACTTTGGGAGGCTGAGGTGGGTGATCACCTGAGGTCAGGAGTTTGAGACCAGCCTGGCCAATGTGCTGCAACCCCGTCACTACTAAAAATACAAAAATTAGCAAAGGGTGTTGGTGTGCGCCTGTAATCCCAGCTACTCGGGCGGCTGAGGCGGGAGAATCGCTTGAACCCAACAGGCAGAGGTTGCAGTGAGCGGAGATCTCACTGCACCGCAGCCTGGGCGACAGAGCGAGACGCCATCTCAAAACAAACAAACAAACAAACAAGCAAACAAACAAAAAATAAATAAATAGCAGAGCTTAAAATTTTTTTTCATATCATAAATGAAAAAACTATTAAGAACAGCTCTCTGTAAAAAGACAAGGACGATTTGCAGTGATCCATCTACTCGATGGGCATTTCTCTTTATATTTACATTTAGCTCACAGAGTTTTTCTACTGAGTTCAGAGTCATTACATTGGACACAGGTGGGGGCCAGCAGACACTGGGCAAATAGTTTTCAAATCGCAGCTTGTTAATTCCTTTCTGATACGAAACACGGCCACGAGATGGCAGCATGGCACCGCTTCTAGCGACACGAGGGCCAACCGAACTGTGAGGAGATTTGGAGTCAACTCACCTCTAAAGTCCACACTCATGACTGAGAAAATATTTCCCTAGAAAATACAGTATAGTTCGATGCTTTTCTTAGTTCCTAAATATTCTTAAAATATTTCAAGTCTTTGTATATAAAACACCCAAACCCATAGAGACCATTTAAATATATTTCAACAGAAAAACTTCTGTCAAATATTATTTAAGATTTGGCCCTCAGCCCTCACAAAATATAAAATATAGCAAGCTAAATCCAATTAAATCAACTCCAAGAACATGTCCAAATGAATTTATTGTCTTACAACTGTTGTTAAGCCATATGCCGTCCTTTGTCTCTGGTCTAGAGGTTTCTGTTCAGTGGCAAATGTCATCAATGGCTCCAGGCTGACCTGGGGCCAGACCTCAGTCCCTCAGGGGTGTGCCCACGCTTCCAGCCCATTCCTCCAGTGGTGAGCATGTGTTACTCAGGTATCTCAATCAGCAGCCAATCAGAGGAGAAACAAATCCACTTTGTAATATGTTAGCAACAAATAAAATGCTGAGAACACTGACATTCCCAGCGGACGGGGAGGGCCTGGGTGCTGTGGGGAGCTGGATATCCAGGCATCTGCAGAGGGGCCGCACTCAGGCTGCCCAGAGGTGGCCAAGAAGTGCCATCTCCTCCCTGTGACCACCGGCAGCTGCAAACAGGGTGTGTTTCTGTGTGGAGAAAGTGGCGGTTCAATTAGAAGAAAGAGCTTTGCCCAGATTAAGAAGTCACCAGGGCTCCTCTTCGTAAATAAGAAGAGCATCCTGAGGAAAAAACTACCATCTAACCAGTTACATTTAAGAAGAGCGTCCTGAGGAAAAACTACAATCTAACCAGTTCCATTTAGCTTGGCACAGGGGGTTCATTTCAGATTCCAAAGTCCAATCTGATTCTTTCTCTCACACAGGCTTTCTTCTTCTATTACCTGAACGGTAAACACAACAAATAGTACGTTGTGTCTCTTCTCCCCGAAGAAGTGATTCTGTGCTTTCCTGCTGGGGATAATACATTTCAGTTCTCCCTAAATAGGCTTGTTTCGCCTCCAAACACCTCTGCAATGCTTTCTCCCAACACTTCCACTCACGTAGCCCTCCGATTCGGTATTAGCAGTAAAATACAGAGATATTCTTTTAGGGACGGTGTTCCTTTTAATGTTAAATTACTCAACAGGAATGTAGACAGTTCAGTACAAGGGTTCCTTTTCCAGGAGTACAGCTAGAGGAACCAATAAGCTTTGCTTAGTAACTTTTTACATTAGACGTCTCTTTAAAATGTTGACTGTGTCCTTGCAAAACTTAGTAACAAAAGACTTTTTCTATCATCTTATTAACGGGCACTAAGGTAAAGGAGTTTATAAGAGTTTTACAAAGCAAGATAAAGTTGTTCTCTTAGAAATTCTAGACTCAGTTCAAAAGTATGACAACTTGTGCTGGGCTCTTCAAATAAGTTTCTTGTTTACTTTTAGGATGCAGCTAAAAATAAGTTCCATTTCAAAGCTCTTTGTTTAGAGCGATACATGTTACCGCCATTTCTTTTAAAACTGCATATTAAGAACACTTTTTAAAAAGGCTTTTTAGATTAAAAAGCAATGTAAAGAATGTTAATTATGATGAACACAGGCTCAGTATTTTAAAATTTAAGAATTAAGAAAGTTTTTAGTCATATTCTGACATGATCTTCTCACAGCTACACTGCTGTGGAAAGGGATATGCAGAGCTTTGCTTCCTGCCAGCATCAAGGCAGAAATAAGGAGAGGGAGAAGAACTGGGAAGGTTTAAATTAGATAAAATAGTGAACAATGTTGGAAACAATTGTGAACAATAGTAAGACAATATAGTGGTAATCTGATTTTCCCTTCTACTGTGCATAATTTGAACTATGTAAGAAAATGAATACATTTTTGTTCATGATAAAGCTATCTCTATTCCTACTTGATGTTCACGAATTTCAAAGTCCAACAGGTATTTGACCCGGTTCTGATCTTATTTTTCTATTTCTTAGTGACTAAACATTTAATTTAAAAAGGCAACGATTGCTCAGTATTTTCTCAAAGCATCATAAAATAATCATTAAAAAATACATAAATTATTGTTGACTTGTTTATATTTTTGCTCTTTTGCCTTTAAGATGACAGGAAAAATAGTAGTTAAAAGGCTACTTAAAAGAATCTTTTTTGGCACCACCACCTTTTAAAGGATATCCAGTAAGTTACATAGTCATAAGAACTGCACGAGTTATCCATTCACATGGTGACTCACAACATAAAGAATCTGTACACTCAGTAAGAGTTAACACATTACTATAGGCAAGTTTAAAATAACAAGTGTAAACAGGTCAGAAATACACAAAGCACACACAGCGAAGGAGCAGAGCAGGAAGCAGCAGCCTCAGGACGTCTGACGCTACCCAGCTGCGTGTCCTGGACGCGACGCTCAGCCTCCCTGGAACTCTGTAGCTTTCTAGGTAGAAAATAGAGCAGTGGGATAACTAACGTGTAGTTTATTTCCAGCTTTAAATTTCGAGGATTCCACAAACCAGGAAAAACCCCACATACATTCGTTCTTATGAAGGCAGCTTAGAGAGAAGCAAGGGTAGGCTCTGAAGCCAAACAGGCATCCCGTCCCCCTAGTCACTGTGTGTGCTGGGCAAGCTTCGGTGTTTTCATCTGTCCAATGGGCACCACACAAGCGTCCTTTCGTGGTGGTGATCAGGATTAGAGAGGACACGAAGAACACATCCCACATGGTGCCTGAGCACGCCGCACACGTGCAGGGGTGGCAGCCTGCAATCACAGTGCCCTCTCTTTATCCCACCGCCAGTGCCTCTGCTGGCTTCCTCCTGGGCAATACTAGTATGCTGCCAGGGACGACAGCTCATACTCCCGCCGTACGCCTCGTCACTAGGACACAGGTCCAGGTGCGGATCCTTTCCCTGTTCACAACTGCACACACAGCAGCTTTCAGGCCAGACCCTCTTTCAGAGACAGTCTTTTCTTTTCAGAGACAGGATCTTGCTGTCACCCAGGCTCGAGTGCAGTGGTACAATTACATCTCACTGCAGCGTCAAACTCCTGGGCTCCTCAAGAGATCCTACTGCCTCAGCCTCCTGAGTAGCTGGGACGACAGGCGTGCATCCCCACATCTGGCTCACTGTTGATTTTTTGCAGAGACCAGGTGCTGCTATGTTGCCCAGGCTAGTCTTGAACTCTTAGACTCAAGCAATCCTTCTACTTTGGCCTCCCAAAGTGCTGGGATCACAGGTCTGGGCCACCGTGCCTATTCCTGAGACATTATTTTCAAAAATCACACGGGACCACAGATAAATTCATAAATACAGAGTCTACTGTCATTTTACAGCCACTGGATACTCAGTCAATGTCACTAATTCAAGGGGAAAAACCATTAAGTTTGGAAAATAAGTTATTCTGAGAACAAAGGCCAAACTCAAAAACTCCTAGCAGAAAATGAGGTTAGTATTTTTAATCACAGATATAAAAACCTTAAAATTTATACGCTTTATCTCCAAATCCTGACATAAACTACATGCATATAAAATTTATGGACTACTTTGTATGTGCCGGGGGAGGTATTAAATCCTTAAATGTATTTCTGATTATCTCTGCAACTACCCTGGGATGCAGATTTGATTACCATGTGCATTTCACAGATGAAGAAACTGAAAAACAGAACTCAAGTCAGTTGCCCAAAGTTAACAGCTAGTTCCCATTATGTGGTACTGTTTCGCTCTAAGGCCTTCTCTTCATATCCTGTGAAATTCACCTCTCTTAATATTACTGCAATTTTTTTTTTGAGACGGAGTCTCACTCTGTTGCCCAGGCTGGGAGTGCAGTGGCGTGAGATCTCGGCTCACTGCAACCTCCGCCTCCCGGGTTCAAGGGATTCTCCTGCCTCAGCCCCCTGAGTAGCTGGGATTACAGGCACACAGCACCATGCCCAGCTGGTTTTTGTATTTTCAGTAGAGATGGGGTTTCACCACGTTGGTCAGGCTGGTCTCGAACTCCTGACCTAGTGATTCGCCCGCCTCGACCTCCCAAAGTGCTGTGCTGGGATTACAGGCATGAGCCACCGTGCCTGGCCCAATATTACTACAATTTTTTAAAAAGTATGCTCACTTGGTGACTTTATTTCTCTCTCACTGACCACTAAAGGCTTGGAAATCAGAAAGCTATTCCAGGCTAAAACCTTCCAGAACTTACTCTACTGTTAAGCAGCAGCACATCTTGTGGCGTAACGCACTTCCCACCCAGTGTGTGGCAGTGTTCTGCTTTCAGCCACGCAGGGAGCCCCTCTTCACAGCATACGGGCACCCACACCATCCCCCTAGGCGAGGTACCCCTTGCTCAGCAGGAGGAAGAGGTTGAGACTACTTTTCCTTTCCCGAAAATGGCAGTTGTCTTAAAAAGTAACTCCATAACTACTCCCAAATCTATTAGTATTCTAAAGAATTCTGATGTCCTACACCAGACACCTCTAAATTTCTGCTATTTGTCTTCCCCTTCACCGTTTCATAATCTCCTAAAGTCCCTCAAGTTAGCCTTAAGGTTACATGATACATCCAGTACCAAACAGATACAAATGATTCAGCAAAATGTTTGCAGAAGATTTACCTTATGTAACGCTTCTGGTCATGTAAGGTTGATGGTGTCTCAAGCAATTTATCCAGAAGTAATTCTCTCAAAGCTTCAATCCTTGTTTCTACTTCAGCATAATCTATTTAAAAAGAAAAGAATACACAAGATTTACAGAATGAAAATTTAAAATCAAATTTCAGAAAGCAGAATAGTAGTTGCTTTAGTGGGGTGAGGGCTGACTAACACAGAGGCACCAGGGCCCTGTCTACAGTCATCAGGACACTGCCTCAGGTGTAGGTTACAAGGGTGATTGTATTCGTCAAAACTCACTGACCTCTAACATGTAAGGTCTGCACACTTCACTGTATGTATATTTTACCACAATAAAACACTAAATTTAGTTTTCTGAGTCCCTACAGATTTCATTTTTAAATTTAATAAAGCCCTGTGATATTTCTCCTGGTGGATCAGGCTTTAACCAAAAAGCATTTTAAACTTTTATATTTTTCTGTAACTCTGGCATTGGAAATAATTTCAAAAGATGTTGAGTTTCCTTTAAATGAGTTAAGAATTCATAAGTCTATTGGTCTCTCTGAAGATGGGAAGATTAAAATGTAGGTTTCCATCTCTATAAAATACTTGTCATTGATTCTTTCCAGTAAACTAAGACTCTTTAATAGCATTGCGGTTAACAAATGGCAAAGAATGTCTCAGGCTAACAACCTAGTCACGGTTGCTCATTTTCACTACGTATCAAATAAGAAAAGTCATCCTGTTATTTCTGAAGTAATGTTTTACATTTTAAAGAGAGCCTCATATAAACAAAAACTAAAACTCATATAACATTCTTTGCAGAACACACTCCACATTCTTCCTATAAAAGGAAAGTAGAAGATCTAAAAGTAATAAATGAATCTTACATTTCTTGAAAACTTGCACCTCCGTTTTCCCAAAAAGTGACTTGGCCTTTTCATAATCATTAATAACCACATCATAATCACCCTTTAAAATAAAGAAACATTTTGAAAACTGTCATTAAAGCAAAATGAAGACATTTGGTTAATATAAAAAACATCTTTAAAAATCTTAAAAATGTATGACATCTATAACCATATGTACATAAATAAATATGTACTCTACCTTTTGAATATTCCTTTCAATATTTAGAGGAAGGTTGAAAAGAAACTTAAATCGCTGAAGCACATTGAGTGCATTTCTAGTGGAATCTGCCTTGTCTTTCCGACCTAGTACTTCTTGAAACAATGTGTCCGCAGTATTACTTGCTCCTGTTTTAAAGGGAGGAAAGGAAACTGAGATGAAAGCTGATTTTCATCAGAAAATGTGTAACTGGGCACTAGAAACAAAATGTGAAGACTGCTATTGTAGTTTTACATGAAAACTCAACAGACTGTTTTAAGGTTAGGGTCTCTTTTATGGTTTGCTAAAATAAAATTTCCATTTTGCCTAAGTCTTTTCATATGTTAAGAATGGTATCCAATATAAAAACAACCATATTTACCATGCCCAAATAAATTCTCTACTGTGAACCTACATTTATTTTCGTTATTCTTCTAAATGTTGTAGCCATTATGGGCCCTGAGGTTATTTCAGAACTTCATACAATAGGGTAAAACACATACATATGCATGTGTGTGCACACACATGTACATTAGCTAAACTCTGTGGACTCAATATCTACACATGGGATAATAAACAAAACAAGAAAATCATTTTCAGAAAAGTTGCTCAAAAGAAATATTTAAAACGAATTCTATTTCTTGGCAGAATTATCTCTACGTAGCAGGCAAAGAAAATTACGTAAGTAATTTACAAATGACAAACGTGAAGGCAGCATCATATTTCTTAAATCAGTAATTCTTGTAAAAGTATACATGAGCTGCACATTTCCTAGGTTTTTTTTTTAATTTTTACCTAAAAGACCTCAAACTATATGAATTGCTGTAATGAAAGAGTTGCTTTATCTAAAGCAAAATTTGCTGTGTACAAAAATAGTTTAAATTTTGCAACTTGTGAATTAGTTTTAATTAACCACAACGAAAGGAGAGAAAAAAGATAAACTGCTTTCGGTTGTTTGATCGCTGCTTGTAAAAAGTTTCTGCACTATCTGGTCTAGTGACTATACTTTAAGCAAAGATGAAAAACTTGCCTCAGTCTCACTGGGTGGCTCGCATGCAATATTCTCTAGTGCACACCGTGGGTGGCCTCATCCTGTTAAAAGTCATCTTTGTAACATGATTGTTTTATCTAAATAATGTTTAAATTCTGTTGAAATTTTAAAGGCCTGATATAAAAGCTTTGTTTTGTCAGGATAACTGTTGTCACCACACGCTATTTAATGCAGAATACTACATTTCTACTATAAGATGAGAAAAAATATATTTCCTTCTTGCCACCATACCACATACTGGAGGCTGAATTAGGATTTCAAATCTGGTCGGGCTAAAACTTTCTGTGGTCAAATAAAATTATTTTAAAGTATTTATCATTTAAAAAATACAAATTTCATGAATTGAGGCTCATAAATGAATAGGTATGTATAGGAGCCTGAATCTTTTTAAAAGGTTAATTACTTATATGTTAGATTTGGATGTTAAATCACCAAGCACTGTGTTTTTACATTTTTTATTAGTTTTTAGTATAATGAAATTTGAGGCTAAAAGTATGAGTTCAAAATTAGATTTTTCTCATCTTATTTTTAAAGTTGTAAAATATTATCAACTAATAATTTTAACTCCTCTAAAAAGTATGAAAACAGGTACAGGAAGAAAACCCACTTATAATTAAATAAAACAGAGACAGAGAGAAAAATTTATGTGTGAAAAATTATAAACTATAAAATTATAAGTTTATGCCAAAATTTATGTGCTTATATGTTGAGAATTTTAATTTATACTGAGAAATAAGTTACTGAGAACTTATAAGTTATGAGATTATAATATTTAATTTAGAGATAACTTCTGTCTATAAATTATTGTTCTGTTGTAAATTTTATTGTATTCACAATAAAACTGAAGTTCCTAACTCTGATTATTAGATAATATATTCAGTAACAAAATACATTTAGATAATATATTCAGTAATAAAATACATGAGGGCAGTGAAACCAAGATTTGTGCAAATAGAGAAAAATCACCAGTAGCTCACAAAATGCATTTTACGTCTTTCTCCTCTAGGGCTACTAATAAGACAACAAAATTATGAAAGAAAAGGGGTGCTCTTCACACGTGAGGCTAATGTCACAGATAATGCCACCAGGAAGGCATCAACAAAGGTCATCCCATAAAAACCCCCGTGTGCTAATCTACACACATTCTCACACCAAGAACACCCAATTTTAAGGCAGCTGGTAGGGGTCTGAACATCAGTGTCCAGCCACAGAGTAAGTCTAACTGGAGTGGATGGCCATGACTCTGGCCTCAGAGGCTGCAGAGCAAATCCTGATCTACGTTTGGCAGCCTTGGGCAAACGAAGGTCTGGAACTTGGTCCTTTCTCCTCACCCAAAGATGGTCTCCAACACCAGTGAATTTGGACAATGCCTCTCACTGTCTCAGTCACACAGGAACTGCAAGAACTAACAGCAATGCTGTTGTGAACGCAGCGTGGCTGCCACCTGTGCAGTCGGGTCTGTGGAGCAGAAAAATTTTCCTACGGTGCAAGATGGGAAGTAAAGTCCAGCCAGCATTACACCCCAATCAGTGGAACTCATACCTGCCCAGTGATCTTACATCCTTAACAAGGGAACAAGCATTTTTACATGTGCCAGGAACTCCTGTCGTCTAGAAGACCTAGTCCTGTAATTCTAATGGTATCTTATAATTTCAAGCATGTTTATTTAAAGTAAATATTATGCTTTCTCTTATTTCAAAGTGACCATTTGGTCCTTTCCTTGGTACTGACACTGGAGACAGACCACGGAAGTGATTTCTAACCTGCTCTCTGCTTGATGGGAATGGAGAGGTCAGAGGCAGGATAGAAGGAACGCCCCTCACCGGCTGCCCCACCCACGACAGCGCAACGTATCCCAGGAAGAAGCAAGTTGAATGAGATTAGGAAGCGAAACATCAGGGCGCCTGGAAAATGAGGGTAACTCTAAAATGTACAAATTCACAAAGAGACTTAACTACCTCAATTTCAACAGACTAGAAAATGACTACATAGGCTGTTGGCTCTACCATAATGATGCTACACGGACAAGATCCTTAACAGCACGGAAAGCCTGTTCCCAGCACCACGCCCGACCCTCTATGTGCAGTATCCGGAACTGGAACCTGGGCGAGGAGGAAGAGCTGACGGCAGCACGGGCCCTTCTCAAAAGCAGCTGCCAGCATCTCTTCATCTCCAAGTTGAGCTGGCAGCTTGAAACCAACTCCAATGGGAGTATTTACACCTTGGAAATTGGGAAATGCTAATATTAGGGCTAATTTTCTTCCTTTCTTTCCTTTCTTTCTTTCTCTCTCTGGCTCTCTCTGTCTCTCTCTCTCTCCACTTCCGCCTCCTCTTCCTCTTCTTCTTTTTTTTTTTTTGAATGCCCGTTGTGAAATATTTGCTGGCCAGCCACTGAGTAAATGTCAGTTTCTTTTCCACATCCTGGCCCTTCTGGATATTCCCTAGTGTTCCAAATCCTTAGCTTTCTTCTTTCATTTTGCACGTAGTACTTGGGTTAAATCATTCAATCCTGTTTGTTCAACGACCATCTTCATGCTGGTGACTCCCAAATCTGTGTTTCAAGATGTGTCTGCGAGCGTTAAGACCAATCCTTAAAAATATTTTCACTAGACATACAATAATGACAGCTAATCATGACATGAAGCACTGATGCTATGCCAGGTGCGATTCTAAAACCCTCCTGTGTATTAGTTGACCTGCACATGGCTATGTCGCTGTAAGACAGGCACTGTTTTTACCCCCGTTTTATGTTGGAGGCAACTGAGGCACAGGGGTTCTACAACTTGCCCAGCGTGACGCAGTGGGACACAGGAAGAGCCAGCAAGAACGCCATCGGCACGCCCCTCAGGAATCTCAAATTCAACGTGCTGTAAGTTGAACTGAATGTTCTCATCTCCATGCCTCTCCTTATGCCCCAAACATGCTCCTTCATCCATCTGAGGCCGGACATCTGTAAGTCACCAACGACTACTTCCTTTTCCCTGTGTAACACATCAAACCTTCCCTGTCCCTTCCCCTTTCTCACCTGCCACTTGCTCTACCTTCATTAGCAGCCACGTCACCCTTACATTACTTTATTCCACTACTACACACATGACTGCTGACACGGCGTAACATGCACACATGACTGCTGACACGGCGTAACATGCCTACCATCCACTTCTGGCTGTTCCCTTCTTGCCTCTGACGTACCTCCCTTCTCATCCATTCCCTACACAGATGGCAGACTGCTCTTTAAAAATCTCCTATCGTTCCGTTATTGAAACTCCTTCGATGGCTCACTATTTGTCTTGAGAATAAAGACAGATTCCACACTACTGCACAGCAAGTTGGTCAGGGGCAGACCCCGTCTACCCTGAGGCCACACCTCTCCTATCTGCACATAGCCACACTGGACCCTGCTTCCTGGGCTACGGCCTATCTCTGCTCTGAACTCACGCGCTGGCCCTGCTGGGACATTCCTGCCCCCCTCCACTCAGCTGCCCACCGCCAGCCTCTGCTTGTCCGGCTACTTCCTGCTCCTCTCTTAAGGTTCCTGTAACCTCCCCTGGTATTCTCTGCACTCAACTTTTTGGCTGGCTTCCCCTTTTGTGGGCTTTAGCCACAGCTGAGGACTCCCACCAGAGCAGTATTATCACACCATCATCTGATCACCTGAATATGTGTGTGTATCTTCCATTCAGCCATAATCTCCAGAGGTAAAGCACACGTTTTATTTTTATATCCCTAGGATAAAGCAAACGTGCTCGATAAATGCTTACAGATAAATGCCTGACTAAAAGTTGCTGCGTGAATCGATGACCAGTGTCTTACTACTCAGAGAGGCGGGACAACACCCCACGGGCAGGCCTTGCTTTGCACAGCGTGCAGGACTGTGACAGCGGCTGTGCGAGCTAAAACACAGCAAGAGCATCTGATCATCAATGGGAAGATCGCACTTGTTCTGTGATACCCAGAAATTTTTGTTCAAACATTAAAAACTCACTATTGTTGCTTATGAACGAATAACAAAAATTTTTGAAGTACAAAGAATATTTAATATACAATTTAAAGCATCAGAAACATTTAAAATTAAAATGCTATATTTCTTTGTAGAAAAACTGATCAAGAGTGTTTGCCTTCTTTTTTGTTGTAAAATTTACAATATGAATCAAGCCTCTTTTCTATGCTCTGACAGATTATCCTGCTCCTTTCTAACTATGAATCAACTTCTGATGTTTTTTCCTTTGCACCGTCCACATCATGAAACATCTCTGAGGTTCTCTGAGCAGTACTTCTTTGAGACATCTCTTGCTTTTCTTCACACTTTCTCACCTATGTTGGTAAGCTCCCCTCCACCAAGTTACTCTTGAGTTTCAAACAGCAGCAGGGCCTACATCCCCACAGCCAGCTTCTGTCACTCTCCATTTGTTGGATTTGCATTTCACTTCCAGTGTTAGAGCTTTCTGGTTTTGGACACACTTTCATTTTTATCGACCAATCCCTTCCCGATCAACCATTTGTTGTAAAATGTCAGTAGGGTTTCTCACTGGGAGATAAGGAGGCAGCACAACTGCGCACTTTGCTGTCTGCTGAGAACTGGTAACAGACGTACAGTGGCCATCTCCGGTGGCCTGGAAGGAGGCAGTGTGGCCGATCATCTACAGCACCTGTCATTACACAGCAACCTGTGAATTAAAGAGCTGGAGGGAACCGTACTTTATGCAGCTATGGTGACTGCCCTGTGGGAACTGCAGTTCTGGTGTTGCTGGGGAATGGCTGTTATGAACTGAACCGCGATGACCGAAACCTGTGCCTATCAAAACCACACACACAGCACGGCCTGCCTGCAGTTCAAAGCACAAGTCTGGAGCCAGAGTTCTGGCTATAAATTGCAGCTCTGCTGCTTCCTATTTATATAACCTTACGTGGCTCAATTAATCTTCTGGGCTTTAGTTTTGTCATCAATAAGGTGAAGATAATAGCACAAACCTCAAAGGGTTGTTGTGAGGACTAAATATACGTAGATAGTTTCGAGCAACACCTGCCTTGCAGTAAGCCCTCCACAAGCGTGAGCCATGACTGCCACAGCTACTACTACAAATACTTACACAGCATGTCTACACCTGCACTGTCTAACACAGGAACTACCAGCCACACGGGACTATTTCAATTTAAAGCTGAATTAATTAAAATTAAATAAGAATTTAAAATTCAGTTCCTCAGTTGTACCAGTCGCACTGGAAGCTCAGCAGCCACATGTTCATCACTGCAGAAATTCTACTGAACAATATGCTGTTCTATATACTGGAAACAGGTAAGAACACAGAGTTGAATATGTGAATGTGATATAAATAAACTGATAGTCCTCACTGGCTTGAAATCAAGAAAAAGTTATTAAGTTCAAACACAAACATGAGAAACACACACCATGAAAACAAAAAACAATTTCTGTTTTTTTAACAATTTCAAAAAAAGTGTCAAAACCGATAAACTCTGAATAAATGACCTAAGTTTCTTGCAGCCAACAGTATCCTTTAGAAACTTATCTTAAAAGTCAGAAAGATTGCCCAACTGACAAAAAAAAAAAAACTTTAAAAAAAAGTAAAGTAGCATCCATATACATTAGTATATAATTATACGTAAGGTGAAAAGCATTAGTAATAATTTAAGCGAACTAAGTTACGCTCGTACTCATTTATTCTTTCCTTCCTTTCTAAAATAAAATAAATTCGGTTCAACAGAACTGACTGAATTTTTGTGACTTTAATTCTGTGTTTTCACCAGTTCTGCAGCACTGAAGTCCCCGATAACGACAGACCCGCCTGGGCAGGACTCTCTGGGGGCCAGAGCTGCGTCCCCTCCGGCTCTGCTCCCAGGCTGGCTTAGCACGGAACCTGACACAACCGGAGTTAAATAAACGTTTGTCAAGTTGGCCTCAACTAGGAAAAACATATCCTAGGACAGCAAACATCAACATCATGTTGTTAAAAAATGTTTCTGGAAAAGGGGGAATTGTTATAAAGAAAGGTATTTTAGGGAAATTTTAATACCAAAAAGTCCTGACGAATGGTCTCATAAAGAAGTGGCCATTTATATTAAGCTGAACTTTATCCAAAAAGAGCAAACTTCAATAGAAAGTTAACATGACGCTTTTCTGGAAAAAAAATGCATGGCTATAAAGGAATATATGGAAAAAGGTAATTTTTAATACCCCAAGTCCCAAGGGACGATTTCTCAAACTACTCCTTTAAAGAAAAAAAAATCGCATTACCATACTACGCTAAGCCTAACACATGAAACAGACCCTAGAATTTCCCAAACCTGACAAGGGTCTCCTCTGATACCATGATATACTTACTATGTCAACTGGCCCTATAAGCCACCTTTTAAAAATTACTGAAGTAAACGTGTTTTTTATACAGATATCATAGTGTGATAACTTCTCCAGGGCAAACAACATCCTTGAGTAGAAAAGATCCTTTCAAGACCTTAAAATCTCTAACTACGCTAACACAGAAACAGCTTCAATGAGCTTTCGAGTTGAATTCAGAATATCTTCATTTTAACAAAATTGGTGACTTGGTTCTCAAAGATAAAAACAAGGGAAAATCTCAAGGCAATTAAATAATAATAATCAGAGGAAAAAAAATTAAGTGCTGTTAAATTCCTAAATTTAGAATGATATCCAAGTACTCAAACGCTACTACCAAGAGAACACTTCTTTCTAGAAAATGCTTTCTCTTAGGGATCACTCAGGTTTGTGAAAAGATATTCACATAAAGGCTCAGAACGTTTCACCCATGGGACTAACTTAAGCTGGAAGCGCAAAACTAGCTTCACATCACAGCCTTACGTTCATAGAATCTTTAAAGATCTGGTGTGAGGCTTCTTCATTTTTCCAATTAATCTTAACTCTACTTCATGATGAAATCATATGTTGTATTTAAAAATAAGGAGATTCCTATGGGCATTCCTATCACATGTAAACTATAGGTGTGAAAAGATTTATTTTAAGTGATTTATTTTTAAGCCAGTAATGTCATAGTAAGGATTAATTCATCTGATCAGTTTCTTCTGGGCTGGGACCTAGGATGTCAGAAAACGGATAGACCAGGAAGGTGGACAGAACTCAAAACTTTGCACATAGCCATTTTCCCTGGGCCTATAATTTTTACAAAATATCTCAGATTTAGACACATTCTTAAATAGCCAGCGGCCTTAAATTCTTTTTCGGAAAAAGGCAAGGTATACACAAATAAATGGCCCCTAAGAATCTGTTACTCTCACGGCTGAGGTTATTTGCATTAACGCTGGGAGACACCTGATGGCGGCTCCTCCAGGTTGCTGGTCAGTGACAATCCTGGCTACTGCTTCAGTGCTTTCCTAGCTTTGAAGATGCTGTTTATATGCTGGTCGGTTTTATGGTAGGAAACTTTATTCCTCAAGAAGTGGACTGTTTTCAAATTATGATTTCTCATAAATAAAATGCAAGCAGAAACAGAACATTCATTTTCAATGTTTCTATTCCCCTTTGTGTTCATTAAATCATTACCATTTAGAAATAAATACTAAAATGCAACTTACTGCCTTATCCCGTGATATCAGGTCCAAGAACTAATTTTAAAGCATGTTATAAAGTCCATAAATAGTTATGGGTAGTAGCACAAAACTTACTGTTCAGAACATTCTCCAGTTTCTGCGTCATGGATCCTTCTACTTTTTCCGTTCCATCTGCTTCTAGTTTTTGATGGATGGCTAGGAAAAAAAAAAAAAAAAATCTAGTTAAAACGTAGGCCATTTTAATGGGTGAAGATACATTAAATCAAAATGCTATTTTTAAACAGCTTTTTTAAATGGTCACAGTATTTTCACTGCTGGAAAGGAGTAAAACCATGCTGCGCTGTACAAGGCACCCAGCAGACACCGGTCTACGCTATTCACAGTTTACCACCATTAGAATAGTACCTAACACAATCATCTGTCTTCGAGACCAAGCGGTAAAAACAGCTGAACTGAAAAAGAAAAGGGAGACTTGAGGCCTCCTGGGTCTCACTACTACAGGTTGAATATCTCCAATCCGAAAATCCAAAATGCTCCAAAATCTGAAACTTGAAGCACTCACATGACAGTCAAAGGAAATGTTCATTGGAGCACTTCCCATTTCAGATGTTCAGATTTGGGATGTCCAACCAATAACTATGTCATGCGAATATTTAAAAATCTGAAACACTGCTGGGTCCCAGGCATTTCAGATAATTGGTCAGAAAACTCTGAGTACTCAAATGCACCACGCACACACACTCAATGTCTGCTAACGTCTCTCTCTCTGCTCCTTTTAATTAGTTTTTAATTATGATCCTGTTATTTTTCATCTTTTTTTTCTTTCAGTAAGCCACCTCAAATTTTCTTTGAAATTCTAAAATAAACAGACTGCTCCTCTATCAAAGAAACACATTCAGAGAAAAAAGGAATACATTTGGGGAAAACCCAGCTACTGTAGTTGAATGAGTTGGGCTGACTCAGAGGGAGGAGAAAGTAATTTCTGTCACGTTTCAGAATTTGAACTGTGTGGTAACAGTGACATAAAATGTTCCTACAGACCAAAGTGGAAACTGGGGTTCAACTCACTAAGTGAAATGGAAAGGAACGTCCTTCCCGATCTGTAAGGAGAGGAGTCAGGCTATGCCTAAGTACTAGAAAGCAAAACCGGAAAGACTTCCATGCTGTGCGTGTGCAGATCTGCTCTTCCGTGTGTGTGCGGATCCGCTCTCCCTCCTGAGTGTGCAGATCCGCTCTCCTGTGTGTGTGCAGATCCGCTCTCCCTCCTGTGTGTGTGTCACATGGATCCGCTCTCCCTCCACTGTGGCTGTGCAGATCCGCTCTCTCCCTCCTGTGTGTGCAGATCCGCTCTCCCTCCTGTGTGTGCGGTCATTTCTCACTGCTGTGTGTCTTGGATCAAAACTCTCCCCTCCTGTGTGTGTGTGTGCAGATCGGCTCCTCCCTCCTGTGTGTGCAGATCCATCTCCCTCCCTGTAGTATGCGGGATCGGCTCTCCCCCTCCTGTGTGTGCAGATCCAGGCTCTCCCTGTGTGTGTGCAGATCCGCTCTCCCACTACTGTGTGTGGTTGATGACAGATCCATCTCCTCTTCCTGTGTCCCGAATCCATTCTCCCTCCTGTGTTACCGTCCACTCCCTCCACCTTCATTCCACTATTGTCCTGTGTGCGGATCCATTCCTCCCCTGTGTGCAGATCCATTCTCCTGTGTGTGTGCAGATCCATTCTCCCTCTGTGTGTGGTAATGTGGATCCGCTCTCCCTCACCATGTGTGTGTGCCGGGTCAAACCTCCCCCCTGCTTGTTGTGTAACATTTTTAGATCGCTCTCCCTCCTGTGTGTGCAGATCCGCTCTCCTGTGTGTGTGCGGATCCGCTCTCCCCCCTGTGTGTGTGTGTGCGGATCCGCTCTCCCTCCTGTGTGTGTGTGTGCGGATCCGCTCTCCCTCCTGTGTGTGTGTGTGCAGATCCGCTCTCCCTCCTGTGTGTGTGTGTGCAGATCTGCTCTCCCCCGTGTGTGTGTGTGCAGATCCGCTCTCCCTCCTGTGTGTCCAGATCCGCTCTCCCTCCTCTGTGTGTGTGTGCGGATCCGCTCTCCCCCCTGTGTGTGTGCAGATCCGCTCTTGTGTGTGTGCGGATCCGCTCTCCCTCCTGTGTGTGTGCAGATCCGCTCTCCCTCTTGGTTTAAGTGCTGCTGTGACGCTCTGCCAGTCCTGGCGAGGAGGACACCGGGACTCACTGAGCAGGTGCCGTGCTGAGATGTCACACCCCACAGCAGCTCCACGGGTTGCTGTCTGAGTCAAAATCAGCATTAAAGGGAATCATGTAGCCACGTTTTCTGATATTGACAAAACCCATCACTGATGAGCAGGTCAAGGTGAGGTGACCCCGGACCCCTGGCTCAGTTTACAGCCCTTTTTGTTGACAGACTAACCTCCTCCACCCGTCTCCCCCACAGCAGAGTCACTGTCAAACTGTCAGCCAAGCATGAGGACTGAGAGACACTGGCATCTGATAAAGGCAATCCTATTTTCCAGAAAATTAAACCAAATAACCCAATGTCTGGTTCACTTGACCTTTTATTTTCTCTGAAAACAGTTTTAAGTAGAATAACTCAGTAAGCAACTTGGTACATGATCATAGGTTTGTTATTGTTTCTAATCTATTAAAACTTAAATATGTGAAGCAGTTGAACATTATAAGTTTGTACTTGAGAAAACAAAAAAAGTATGTATAACAGCACTTCTTAAAGAAAAATCAAGGTTATAGAAAGACTATTAGTTCACTACGATTATTTGATCATTTTAATGCTCAAATAAGATGTAGATGTCAAATTTGCAATTGAAATAAAAAATTCATAATACCCATCCATGCATTTATGTAAATGCCGTCGTTAAACGAGGCACTACGGAATAATGCCTGTGTAGGGTAGTATCTAAAGGATCCAGGGTTGGGCACAGAAGCATGTACATGCTCTAAGCATTCTACGTTAATGCTAGCCCGTGTGAGACAGGAATATTCAAGCCAGATCACAGATGAGCAAACTATTGCTATGAAGAACCAAACAGTAAACACTTCAGGCTTCATGGGCCGCATATGGCCTCTATCACATATTCTTCTTGTTTTGTTTTTAGCATGGGAAAACACAGCCATGCTTAGCTCCCGGCCTGTACAAAGGCTGCGGCCTAATTTGGCTCACATGCTGACCTCTGAGGAGGACTATACTTACTGAAGTAGGAGAAGAGGAAGGGTTAGTGTAAGACGCATTAATATTTTAAATTGACAAAGAGCCCTTCAAACATTTAGTTTCTATTTCTTATTTTACCAAACTTTTATCAGAGTAGACAAATCATATATAAATTATATTTAAACGGGTTAAGTATTCTGTGGTTCCTTCTCTTCCCAAATTATACTGAAGAAAATCAATAAATAATAAAATAATTGCAACTAGAAGTCTAACAGGAATGATTCTCACTTAGATAACTGAGTCCTTGAAAATGATACTTACCTGAATTATCTTCATACATCAACAGACACTAACAACAGAACGTGTCAAAAAATCAATTATGGCTCGAGCCACCCAGAGTTAAGCAGCAGCAAGACAAGGAACAGGGGAAGGAAGACAAATAAGACAAACAGTGCCGGGAGCAACATGTGCCATTTGCTCTGCTCAGGCTTTTCACGCTAGTGTAACCGTAACCAAAATTCATTCAGATAGTTTTGACCTGCAGGTGTTCTTGAAAGGAGCAAGTGATAATGGTGGATTTGTCACTAAAAACAAGAGACTATACAGGTCATTAAATGCACAAGCTCGGGGCATTCAGGGAAATCGCTACCAAAACAAAGGTGGTGCTCAGAGGCACTGAGGAGCTCGGGAAGGCCTTTCACCCTCTACCAACAGCTCCACCAACCTCACCGCCACCCCGGAGGGCCAGTGTGAGCAGCATCTGCTAACGACCCACAGGTCACTCCCACTTCAAGGGAACACAAGGGAATGACAGAGGGAAGGCCATGGCAAAATGAAGTCTGGTGCTAGAAACATTTTTGCAGAATAAAGAAAAAACTGTACTAAAGATACCAAGGTTGCTATTGGCAGGTGTTATGCCAGACACATTTCTTCTCAAGTTCTGATTAAAATACCTGCGGGGACCCACAGGAAGAAACAAAACTGACAATGGCATAAAAACTTAAGGATGAGTAAAGGCTATTAACGGTATACCGGGTTGGGTGGACTGAAAAAAAGCAGACTTGGACTGGGTATGAAATAGTTCACTGGATGGAACTGAAGCATGCAGATGATGAAAAAAAAAGCAGAGAAAAGCTCTGATTCGTACCTATCCCCTATGCCCAACTCTGGAACACAAGGATGGTACAGACCAGAAACATCTTCCAATGTTTCCGTAACTATCTTCAGGACTACAGTTCTGTTCCCCCATTTTTCTTAACCACACAGCTCCTTTCCTTTGATAACCATTTAGAGAACAATTTCCCCACATCCCAGAATGGCAGGAAAACAGATGGAAATCGGGAGGAGGCATCCACTGCTGGTCAGCGGAGCAGCCGCTGAGAAACAGAAGCCAGCTGGGCAGCGCGCAGGGGCAGAAGCAAGAGAGCGACGTGTTAACCCAAGACATTCAGAGGAAAACCATGAGTTCTATCTAACGTGAAAACAAGAAAAGCTCCGAGAATTGAAGAGGGGAGTCTCTAGATTCGGAAGGCTTATCAAGTGTTGGCTAAAATGAATGAAAACAGAACCTGTATTCCAGTATATCCTGCAAAGGTGTTTTTTCGTTTCTAAAAAAATCCAAGGCTAAACAAATACATCTTTTAAACATTTAGATAGGGAGAAAAACAAACAATTTACAAATAATGAAGAATTATGTTGGCTCAGGATTTTGTCTCTGCAACACTAAAAGTCATTGGATCAATGTCTTCAGAAAATAATTCTCTTACAGTCAAGTGTGTTCATGCATACAGGCAAGAGGTACTTCCAGACACACCAGAATTCAAAAGGTATAGCATAAAAGATGTAACACATTGTTCAAGACAAAAAATTTCAAAGATAAGGATAGGAAAGATGAAATATAAAACATAGGCAATAAACATCAAAGCCAATTAAGTTTACGTGTATATGTACTGTATATGTTTGTGTGTATGTACACACACACATATATTCACACAGACACACATAGATATGTACACACACACTATATATACATATTTACTGTATAACTGTGGTAAATATAAAATTAAATGTAAGAAACAAAAAATAAATCTAAAACTGGAAAAGGTAAAATAAGCTGGGTCCATAATTTCAAATTAAATTGAGGCAAAAAAAAAAAAAAAAAAAGGGAAAGGTATGGGAAATAAAGACATGCTAAACTGTTGTCAATGTAACAGAAGTCGAGACAACCTATAATAAAATCTTAAAACATTTCTCTCAAATCTGCAAATAATATGGTCTACATTGCCAAGAAGAAAAAAGGAAGCACAAAAGGTAACAAAACAAGACAAAAGAAAAAGATATCAGGACAAACATTTCAATTATGATAAATGTAAATGGCTTCCATTCTTCTATTTAAAAGCAAAGGCTCTCAGAATAGTATTTAAAAAATCAAAATCCTGCCACATGTAGCAACACAAGACACATGTCAAAAGAAAAATCTCTAAAAGGTTACAAAGAATATTACAAATAATATACCAAGCAAACGCATACAAAAGGAAAGGTATAAAACGCTAACATTACGCTATTGTGCATCAAATAATCTAATCTTGCCCCCCAAAAGGTCTGGCCTTTGCCCTCAGGTCCTGGGAGGTAATCTCTAAACTCTTGAAATGTTCTGCCTGGTAAGAGTGTCTTTGTTTGCCTGTGGACCACCGGCCACACTAGATAATCTAACAGTGGAACTGACGGTGAGGACTTAGGGTCACTCAATATCCGCCTGATCTGAGGGAGAAGACTGAAGTCAGCCTTGACCACGTCCGTGTGACGGGGCCCTACTAGAGACTCTGGATCTGGACAACAAGGTTCGGGTAGCTTCCTTGGATGGAAGTACTCCACGTGCGTTGTCCGCACTGTTACCAGGAAAGTCAGTGCTGCCTGGAGTTCCACTGGGAGACTACTGGAAGCTCCATGGATGAAAATCGCCTAGATCTGCTCCATGAATCTCTCTCCCTGGCTGACTGTAATCTGTAATTTCCCGGTAATGAACCGTAACTCAGTACAACGGCTTTCCCTGAGTTCTGTGAGTCCACCTAGCAAAACACCAAACTGAGGGAAATCTCGGGGACTACTTAAGAATACATTCTCATCAAGAGAATCTAAGAACCAGAAGTTACGAAGCAAACACATGCTTTACACACAAAGAAAAGCTGACAGAATCAAAATTAAAGACGGAGATTTGTCTGTCATGTTTAATATAAAGAAGCTAGATTTAAATAATATAATTAATCAGGCATTGATATTATATCAGATAGTGGACCCTGAAGAAAACATGTCTGTCCATCCTTTTTAATTTTTGGCATACTTACAAAAACTTAATATATATTAAGAAACATTTTCTCTGTTCACAGTACGGTAAGAACAGACTACGAAAAGAAAAATTTACTAAAAACTACTAAGTCAAGGAGGAAAATTAAAATTACACATTTTAAAAACACAAAAAAGATATCCCTAAAAAATCAATGTTAAAAAAAATCACATAGAACATACAAATAAAACAGATAATGAAAGGGCCTATAACATGAATTTTAAATAATTTAAAAATTAGAATGCAATGCTAATAAAACATGAAAATCTTGATAAAATAGAGAATTTCAGGGAAAACAAAATCAAAATAAAGCAGAGATAGTAGAGGGGTGAAAAGCATACGTGTGTGTGCGTGTGCGTGTGTGTGTGTGTACACACACACTTGTCTGTCTCACCTGCTGGCTCCCAATCCCCCCTTGAAGCTACTGATTCAGTCCTCAGGAGAGGCCCCAGACGCCAGCGCCCTCCTGCCTGGTGTGATGAACCAGGAAGCACAGCACTATCCGTGCCTGAAAATGCTGAAAGTGAATCTATCTAACATCCAATTAGGTAAGTCCAAGCAATTTAATGGCAAGAAAAATAAGTTAAATGATACCATGAGGAAGTCATCGGTCAAATTCAGAGTGGGGGATACCTTCCAGGACAAATGACCTTGTTTCTTCAACAAATCAGTGGCATGAAAAACCAGAAACAGGCTGGGTGTGGAAATCAGCCGGGCGCGGTGGCGGCGCCTGTAATCCCAGCTACTCGAGAGGCTGAGGCAGGAGAATCGCTTGAACCCAGGAGGCAGAGGTTGCAGGGAGCCGAGATCGCGCCACTGCACTCCAGCCTGGGCAACAGAGTGAAACTCCATTTAAAAAAAAAAAAAAAAGGAAAAACCAGAAACAGGGTAAGAAAGGTGAGGGGATGGTTTTAGTTTAAAAGAGGATTAAGAGATTTAAAAATTAAGTGAAATGCCTGAATTTTATTTGAATCTTGATTTGGACATATCAACTATGAAAAAACAAGTTTGGGGATAATTTGAGAAATCTGAACTGGGAATGAGATGATATTTAAAAATTACTGCTAATTTGGTTAACTATGATAATATCATTGTGATTATGCACATAAATGTCTTTATCCTTACTTGAGAGACTGACATTCAGGTATTTAGGAGGAAACCATGCTGCTTGAGGTTTGCTTTAAAATACATCAGCAAGATGCAAACAAACCAACCTCAAAAGTGAGTATAAAAAAAGAGCAATAATTGTTAAATCTAGGTGACAGGTACACAGAAGTTAATTATACTTTCATCTCCGCTTTTCACATGTTCGAAAATATTCATAATAGAAAAGTAAAACCAAATTACCTGAGCAACTACATATCAGCTCTGTCAAATTTGAACCACGTAACTCCTAGTCTACATGGCCACTGACAGCACACAGAGCAACACATGGAGATCCCCACGTTACCATGTAACAGTAACACTCAAACCTAACCAAAAAAGCCTTTTACAAAACTAAACATCAATTTCATTTAAGACTACAGTTAGAAAAAGTTATAAAAAGCTAATAGGCCGGGTGCAGTGGCTGTCGCCTGTAATCCCAGCACTTTGGGAGGCCAAGGCGGGCAGATCACGAGGTCAGGAGATCAAAACCATCCTGTCCAATGTGGTGAACCTCTGTCTCTACTAAAATACAAACAAACAGCCAGATGTGGTGGTGTGCATCTGTAGTCCCAGCTACTCCAGAGGCTGAGGCAGGGGAATCGCTTGAAACTGGGAGGCAGAGGTTGCAGTGAGCCGAGGTCGCGCCACTGCACTCAAGCCTGGCGACAGAGCAAGACTCCTTGTCAAAAAAAAAAAAAAAAAAAAGGTATGAATCCTATAGTAAATTAACATAATCACTTAGAGGCGTGCAACAGGTTTTACCTAAAGAATAAAAGGTTTCTAGCACACACAATTCTACATACAATATAAACCCAACTTTGTAATAGATACTCATATAAGCTAAGAAAAGAAGATAAAAGGAAATACATTAAAATGTTAATGTGATTATATCTACAATAGACACTCTTGCTAATTATCTATTTAGTATTTTCTATAATATGCATTTCCTTTATTTCAAAAAACAAAAGCTAAATACATGTGTCTAAAGTACAAATTTACTATTATAATCACTTCCTATATGCTATAAGTTCATGTGTTCATTAGTAGCTGGTCAGCATTATCTTTATTAAACTTAAAGTTGCTAACATACGTCTAGGGTGAATGACTAATAAATGTGACTACATAAATCTGGGGTACCAAATAAAACTTCTTAAGATCTGCCAAGAGTGAAGTCATTTACAGAAGCAAAAAGCATAAATACAAATATATATGCAGATGTAAATATGTTTTTTAAAAAGGGTGGAAACGCCAAACTTGTCTTGTTGCTAAGATAAATCATTTTAATTACAGTAATTTGTGGGAAACATATGTGCAGCTACTGGGCATATGAATAACCACTTTATCTGATTAATACCAAACTCTGTTCATACATGCTCAGGTTTTCTTCCTGACATGCTAAGATTCACTATTGGTGACTTAGAGAGAACAGCAATAAGCACAAATAAAGAATGGCACACCATCAAGAAACATAAGGCACATGTATTTATCAAGGAAGAGCACCGACCTTCTCTGTTCTCCTCTAGACATTCACATTTTACCCCTTCCTGCAAGGAAGAAGCTGCATCACATACACATTTAATGTGTCGGAGATCAATTAAGCACATATGGCACAGGAAGAGGGGGGCTTATTTATTTATTTATTTAGAGACGGAGTCTCGCGCTGTCACCCAGGCTGGAGTGCAGTGGCGCGATCTCGGCTCACTGCAAGCTCCGCCTCCCACGTTCAAGCAATTCTCCAGGCTCAACCTCCCGAGGAGCTAGGACTACAGGCACCCACTATGCCTGGCTAATTTTTTGTATTTTTAGTAGAGATGGGGGAGGGGGACTTTTAAAACAATAAAAGAATGTCTATACTTTAGGAACACAAAATAATTTTTTAAAATTTACCTTTCCGAATTGAAGAAGATGTGGCCTCAATGTACGGTTAGAGTGATGGATGCTTAAGCTATACAGGTACTTAGCTTTAAGTATCTTAGCTATTAAAAAGAACTGAGTTAACTTTTATTAATAAAGATTGCTTTTTACTAAATAGCAATAATTAAACTTTTATTAATTAAAGGCAATTTTATTTAAAAAAAAAAAAAAACCCTACCAACATCTTGCATTAACATGTCTAAAGCTATGACATCTGTACTCCACACAACGTCCCTCCCATACACAGATGATGGCACAGTGACAGCTACCTGCGTGCACGTGTGGGGGCCTGGGCGAGAAGGGCTGAAGAGACTGGTATCCTGTCATCCGCCTTTCCAAAGTGAACACACAGTGGGTGGCATTGACAGAATTAGTCACATCTGTAAGATATTGATGGTTGTGAGAGGATTTTTTAAATCCTCAAATTTTACGCATTGGGATTTAATTTCTTATCAGCCCTGGAGAGTGGGCATCACAGAGAGTTAAAGTAGTCTCCCATTTCACACATGTAAGATGGGTTAACAAAAGCCTCAGAGATAAATTTTTAAAGTACCAAGTCTTCAAAGAGATGCCAGCCTACTCTGCAACAAGTATTTATAGCACATTTTAGATCTCTACTTTGATAAAAACAGACCGAATGTCACACCCTGTAAACACCCTGCAGGCAGTGTCAGGTTTCCACGGCGGAAGCCGCCGGCAGATGGCTCTGAGGATCGCCTTACCTGAGAGGGCATCCTGTGCCTCAAAGAAGGTACTGAGACCGCCTTTCACGTAGGCCAGGCTGCCCTCGCTCTTCTTGTTCGCCTGTCTCTTGAGGTTGGCGACTGCCATTTTGAGCTGCTCAAAACTGAAAGGAAATAAAGAAATCAAACGTTTGACACTCCTAACACGCAAAAAAGAAAAGAGAATTCCTTCGGTGGAAAACACTTCACATGCTAAAACCGATGCTAAGCAGCATACAGATTAATATCACATGAAGCCAGACGAAAACTAAACGCTTTCAAATTGTTACGTAGACCTAAACCTTTTATTACGAATGCCTAAATTACAACAGCTATACGAGTGTTGGGGCCCTCAATGGTAATTCCAAATACATTAGACCCCTAAGAAGTAAATGTGTAATGTTTTTATAACCTATATATAATATATACAACTTACCAGGATAAAGAGTTTTGAACATCCTGTACCAGATAAGAAGACACAGATCATCCAGTGATAGACAATATTTCAAAAGTGTAACTGCTTTGTACATTCATTGAAGCATTGTGGAACACTGAGCATAATGTTCTACTCATCAATACTCAGTCCTCTGTCCTTAATAATAAAATTATGTAAATCCTGTGGGTCAATTCACAACTTAAATAACTAGGAAGACCACAGTATCTTATCTCAATATCTAAAGCAGAGAAAAGTGAAGGCAGGCCTCTGTATTTCTGAAGTTGTATGTCCATTTGAGCTAAGAAAATCTGGCTATAAAACTTTAAACGTATTCTTGATAGACTTACACAAGAAACGGATCTCAATTTTGACTTATAACAATAGAAATTTTACATCTGTAATATAAAATTAGAATCATCTTCTACAATGAAAAAATTCACCTTGGACATTTGCTTTAAAAAGCAATCAGGTTAAATTTACCCTACGTATTAAAATGCCAACTTTTCTTCATGTTTTCTAGTAATGCTTTTCATCCTAATAAGTGAATGAAACATTTATATTAAGGTATATTTTAGCACACTGATTTATCAATAATTTAAGTTTTAAGCAATAAACCATTGATTTATCCAAACGTTTTTGTGGAACATAATTATTTTAAATCAATCTTGCAAATAAGCTACAAACCTGCTCTTGCAGAGAGTAAAATGTAATTAGAAGACAAAAGGGAACCTTGAAATTTGATATATGACTTTGTCTACTTTTTTGCTAATTTTAAGGCAGGTCCTTACATGATGATAAACCAACTCATCTTCCTTTGCCCTATGGTCAGACAAGGCAGCGCGTTCCACGTTCTACACCAGAACTTAAAATCTGTATGTTGGTGAGTAGGGAGACATCACACTGACACGTGTCAGTTTAAGTCTCCAGCTAAGGCTCCATAAATTTTTAATAACCTGCACCAATAATGAAATATATTGAACATAAAATGACAGTGGGAAATGAAAGGCCTCTAAAGAATCATCTCATTGTACAAATAAGGAAACAGACACCCTAAGATGTTCACAGGCAAACCCGAAGTCAAAGAGCTCGTAGACCTAAAACTATGCAACTGTAGGCAGAGCCAGACCTAAAACTCAAGTTACCGAGTAATTCCAGTTTTAGCACCTGAGTGAAACCCTTTACAGCTGACAGTCCCATATCCACTAACCTGGTGTTTGAGTGATTCTCTATAAGATACCAGGCAGCTGAAAAATTCTCACTTGTAAAATCGGCACTCATTCCATGGAACAGCATTTCTAAGTCCTTCTGGGAAAATTTACTTCTGAGGGGAAAAAAGGTTTCAAATAGATTTCAGTGGTTATTATGACAAAAATGGAACAGGTATCACTGAGTATCCAGTGTAACACATATGAATACAAACCATTACAACAATACATATTAATCATACATTACCCAGAATATGTTTGTATATATGTACAAAATACATTTCCCACATCATGGCTGATTATTCTAACATGTAAACTTTGATTATATATAGAAAAGACAGGAAACTAGTTGAAATACAGAAATTACATCAATAAAAGAATATAAGGTTTAAAGAGGATTAAGACATCAGGCTGAGTTGTCGGTTTTATTAAACCTATCGAAATATGACATCAATCCCCACTCAATGTATAAAAATCAAAATTTGAATACAGTGAAATTTTAAAATATTAAATCACTTTGTTAAAATGATTTTTGTTAAAACCTATATGAAAGTTGTGTTAAGACGTACTGCCTAAGAAATCATCAAAGTACTAATAAAACCACATCTAATCACAAAGCAGCCACATTTGCATCCATGTCTAGCATGACTTGAAGAAAAGCTTGTGGTAACAACAGGGTATCCACATCATCTGCTGCTCCCTCATCTTGCCGACATGCTTAAGACTGACTTCTGGATCAATTCATTTACATATTCATTCGAACACTCATCAAGTATCTGCTATAGGTCACGTTCCATGCTGGGATGCCAGATGTGCCCACCAAGGCCCACAAGCTGGCGGCCTTTGCTGCCCCCGCCGCCCGTTTACTGGATGAAATCCAAGCACGTCCAGGAACTGAACCCGCTTGTCTCTCAGGGCTCATCTCTGCCGCTCGAGGCCTGAAACCTGACGCTTCAGCAGCCTCAAAGGGACTACACGGTCCACATGCTGGTTTCCACCACGTGGGTATGTACTTTGCTCGTCTGACTTGCCGTCCCCCACCCGAAACACTGGACAAGCCCAACTCATAAGGTATAAACCAGACACAAATTATTTGATAGGGCAGCATCTCTTTAACACTTACGCAGTGGGAAATGACTCTGGCCCCAAAAGAATTTTTAATCTGGGTAGGTCCGGTGGCTGTGGTACTTACTCTTCTCTGGGAGAGTCCTGCTGTCTCATCATTACAAACACAGCCTCAATTCAGAAATGAGGCAGCTTAGCCCGTGGTCAACACTCCAACTTCACCCAAAGGTAACACGTTTTTCTTCCCTCTTCCCGGCCAAAGTCAGTAGTTAACAGGCTGCTTGCTCGTTTGGGGGAAACACGGCAGCTCTGTCGTACAGGTTAAGGGTGGGATGGATAAAGAAGTAAGAATGGAATGTCCTTTGGGGCCTGTGCTGTCTGCCTGCCAGGTATTCAAACCCACATGAGTCTTGTGGGCACTTTCACAGGTTCCCTAAAGGGCTCTGGACCCCTCCAGCCATGACTCACGGATGCATCTGCTTCCTCCTGCCACCCCGCAGCCTCCAGGGGTCTCTCAGTCTTACCGCAGACACTCCCTGCTGGAGCCCCTCCACGTTCAGGTGACCAGTGCCCACAGGCACAACTTCCAACGGCCTGGAGCCCACTCTCTCTAGCACGCTGCTTGCTCACCTGGGCATGGAGAACACCCCTAAAATGCAGCCACCTCTACTGTCCATGCAGGCTCCGTGTCTCACAGCTGCAGGGAACACTGGCACCTGGAGGTCCCACTCACCAGGCCTAAGTGAAGACGGTCACACACTCTGCATCCTCCCACTTCACGGCCTAGCCGGCGCTCCCCATAGGTACCTCTGCACAAATCCTCCTCGCCTGTCTACACATCCTCTCCCTCTGTGGTCCCTAGAAGAACAGCGGATGTGAGCTGCAAAACCAGATCTCAAGGAGTTCCTCTATCAACCCTGCACCGCGAGACGCCCCTCACTCTAAAGTCAAATGCCTACTGCACGAGCATCTCAGCCAGGACAGGGCAGCCCGTTCACGTTCTGTAACACTGCCCTGCTTCACTGTGTTCCTTTTTTGATTGGGTGGGGGATGCCTTGCTTAGAATTAGAATAACAGAAGAGAAGACAGATGAGATTTTAGGAGGTGGCACCACTTCCACTTAGACTGAGTGGACCTCGCATCTTTCCTCAGCAGCTTCACAAGTTAAAAGATTTACAGCCTGAATCCTGATACATGCGTGTGGCATTCATGAGCTTGCTGGTCGTTTTCACCAGTCAGCAGTCTCTGGGAGGGAGGTGGAGAACTCTGAGTTTTAGAAGTTCATTTTGGTTTGGATTCTCACACTTTACTTAGTGAGAAAATTTTCACCTTTGGAAGTTTTCCTCACTTTATTTATTTGTACCCCACGCCTCCAAGTTAGAGCTTTGGGGGAATGTAGCGACTGAGTGGAGGCTTAGGCTAAGCTGTGACATGCGGAACCCCGGCTAGGTGACCCACAAGTGCCTCCTTCTGCAGTCCTGCTCTAACCGGCAGCAGCATCTGCCTGGAAGACGGCGTGCGGGATCACGGCTTCGTCTCCACTCGGCTACAAAGAACGACATGACCAATCAGTAGGGTGTGTCATCGTGGGCAGGAGAAGTCACGGTGGCTGCAGACCATGTTTCTGTCAACCTTCCTTCTAGACACGGCCATTCAACGTGGTGTCTCATGCTTCACTGGGTCAGAGAGTTAAATGGTCTGAACAGAATCAAAATGCACTACTGATATCAACTAAATTCCTACTAACAACAGTGTTCACACATAATTTAAGTACAAGAAAGCCTCATCTAGCAGGAATGAATTCCAAGTAACATAGGACACAGCTGAGAAAAAAGAAACGAAAGAAGGCTGAGAAGTCAGACAGTTTCTGTGCCCCTTCCCCACACCTGTGGAACTTCCCCGGGCCTTGGTGTTTCTCTGCCCAAAAGCAAACAGGGAATGAATGGAGGTTGCTAGTGTTAAGAGCTGACAATGTGAAGAAAGGATCTGTGATAGATACAGTGGTAGCAAGTAGGCCAAGAAAGTATAAAATGCAGACACAAAACTCAAAAATACAGCAGCTGCACACCCTGGAGAAACAGTTAAGAACACAGAGTCCCCGTAGGTCTGGCAGCTAAATCATACTCCACGTGTATAGCCAAAATAAATTTTTCTTTTAAAAAAGTAGAATGCACACAGCACACATAGAAAAGGGCTCTGTCCTAAACAGTTACAACGCTCACACCGGTGGTACTGACAGTGTTGCACAACGTGAACCAGCAGCTCACACCGGTGGTACTGACAGTGTTGCACAACGTGAACCAGCAGCTCACAATGGCCGGTGGTACTGACGGTGCTGCACAACGTGAACCAGCAGCTCACACCGGTGGTACTGACGGTAAGCTGAATGAACTAGCAGCTCACACCGGGTGGTACTGACGCAAAGGTAATAACGCGGAAATCCAGTAGCTCACACCGTGGTATTTCGACGGTGCTGCAATAACGCGGAACTAGCAGCTCATTGACCGTGGTACTGACGGTAAGCTGCACAACGAACTTCAGTAGCTCACACCGGTAATTGACGGGTGCTGCACAACGCGGAACTCAGTAGCTCACACCGTGGTAATTGACGGTAAGCGTACAACGGAACTAGCAGCTCAACCGCGGCACCGACCTGCGCCGCACAACGCGAACCAGCGTTCACAATCGCGGTACCGACCTGCGCCGCAACAACGAACCAGCAGCCTCACAACGCGGTACCGACGGGTGCTGCACAACCTGAACCAGCAGCTCACACCGGTGGTACTGACGGTGCTGCACAACGTGAACCAGCAGCTTACACTGGTGACTGACGGTGCTGCACAACGTGAACCAGCAGCTCAGAGCTTTCCATTCAGTACTCCGTTTTTAAAATTCCCCTGACACTTAAACTCTGGTAACATCTCACTTACAATGCATTACTCAATTGTTATTTTTACAAATCTAAACTGCTCTCAGCTATATCATAATATAAAGGCCTGACGTCTAGCGGAGGGCTCCAGGAGAGGGATTAAGATTTTAAGAAACTCTCCCGCCCCCAGGAGTCCCCACCTCCCTCATCCTCAGAAGGAGCAGGGATGGGTCTAGTCAGTCCCTAGCAGTGGGGCCCCTGGCGAGAAAGCAGTGGGTCTGGCGAGGTCCCCACTGGCCCCGCGCTCCCAGCTCTTCAGCCACGAACATCCCGTGCACCACAGGCTGCTGGGAGGACACGGGAGGCAGAGCCTGAGACTCGGCTTCCGCACTGGAGTGAGCAGCGAGGCCCACGATCCCGGAGCGGGACGCTGAGACTCGAGCCCTGCCCGCCCACCAGCCACTCCCCGCACGCATCGGTCCTTAAGGCCCCTAAAGCGGGCCAGGTAGAATTTGAAAAGCACTACATCTCTTGGTCAAAATGCCACCTCCCCTAAGACACTAAAACTCTTTCGCTGATGTTAATGGGAAGACATGTATTGAGATTTACAGCAGAAATCAGACTTACAAGAACAAGACAGACATTATTTTCAAGATGGTGAAATTCTAACACAGAGATGTCAAATAATCTTCCCCGAATCACACAATTAAGGCCAGGACGAACCTTGCCCGGACACCCAGAGCCCGTGTATAGTGGACACCGTTGGCTGTGACCCACCAGTCACCCTGGACCTCTCTGCTGGAACACAGCCCCCACCTGCCCCTTAACTGGGGGAGATGGACCACCATGAGCCACACTTGTCGTGTCTCCCCGCTCCTGACTGGGCCACCTTGTTCTTGGACAGTGATGCCTGAGGAACGGTCTGCTGGAGCACGTCTGGGAAAGGTCTCCGTACTTTCAAGAAGGGAAACCAAGAAGAGAGAGCATCTTTCTGCCTGAGAACATCATTATGTCCAGCTTCAACCACAGGAATTGCTAAGGAAACGTGTTTTATGCTAAGGGCAACAGAACAGCCAGCAAACTCAGGCTCCTCACATCTCGGTGACATGACTGAGTTACTGACTCAACCAACCTTTGGAGTCTACCATCAGTGAATATTGTGTATTATGAAAAAGTAGATTGCATTTTTGTTTAAATCAAATGTCTTCATTTTCTCTTACTTGCAGGTGAAGGCATTCTGATTCAATATTCTATTGCAAAATACATGCCTAAATATACTGATCTTTTATGCAAACACCTCAAAAATGTGAAATAGATGACTTGGAAAAAACAAAAAATGAATACCAATGCCAGAGTCCATGAAGCTCCACAGGTAACACAGCTGCAAAAGTGCAGGCAGCTCATCTCAGTACTCCCAACGGAAGGCAGCAGTTACAAGCAGCGGCTGAGGGCACAGGCTCTGGGTTCAGTCTCAGTGTTTGCTCGATCCGCCTGAATAATCTCCAGAAGTTATTCCATTACTAACGGATCACAATACATTCCTCTGAGGAATGTTTTGAAGATCAGAGTAGATAATGCTTGTGGAAGCCGTAGCAGTTTCTGACACATGATAAATGCTCAACAATGTTATTTGCTATTATTTTTATTATTTATACTTATTTATATCTTACAGACTAATTTCCTAAGTATTATTTGATTCTCATGACAATAACTGAGTTAAATATTTCCATATTCCGGATGAGGAAATGGCCTCTGAGAGGTTACATGTACACAGTTGAGATTTGAACCTAGTACTTCTATTGTCAAACAGAGAACCAGAGGGTTTTAGACAGGAAATATAATCCTAACTACAAATCCGTAAAGACGACAATGCAGAAGAGTGTGAAAGGGGAGCTGCTTTCAAATGGAGAGAAGTGCTAATGTCCTTAATAACAGCAATAGGAAAGGGAGAAGTAGCATGTCAACACAGCTAATGAAGCACGGTAAAAACTCGTATGTTTGTTCAGAATAACTGGATTTTGGACTCTCAATTTCCAAGTGAAGTGCTGGCTCAAACACATCAGGAAAAGCAAAATATGCTCTGAGTAATTCAGACCAAGCCTGCATTTTAAATCCACTAGCACAGAGTTAGAGCCTGAAAGTGACATAGACCCCACGTGTAAACTCACAAAATGTTTTCATCGAGGAATCAAAACACACAGCTTCAGTCACTGACAATTCCCGCCACCCTGAACAGATATATTTTCCATTAGATGGCAGTGTAAGGTCAGATTTAAACCTTCTAAAAAACAGCTAGCCCCAAGTCAGGGGAAGACCCAGGCCTGTGCACTGAGCGAAGAGACACAAACCGGCATGTTCTTCACACCTCAGCACTCGCTTTCCAGTATGAGGACTGTCTGCAGCAACGACCACGCAGCATGCAAATCAACGGGGCTCCTTCTGAGGCCGCCCTCGCCGCCCCCACAGTGAGGCCTGGCTGCAGTGGTCTTATTCTGCGTGTGCATTGAAGAGAACACGCTTTCTTGATTTGGTGGATGGAAGATGGAGGGGGGAGGCGACAATGAAAGTGGGCATTGCTAGTTCTTTGTGTGCATGCTACACATATTTTTTGTAGCTTTAACTTTTTAGCAATATAGTTTACACTCTGTTGTATTAAGTAACATAAGTTTGTTTCCATTCTTTTTTTTTTTGTCTGACCCAGTTTCTGGACTTGCAGGCACTCTCACTGCCCATCTATTTTTACACAAGTTCTAAAGGTAAAGTCACCTAAGGCTCTTTTCTTCTGCACTTGTATTAAGAATTAATTTGCTGTCAGTTTTCCTGTTTTAAAATGTAGTCTTCTAAATTTGGTGGGAAAATTGAAATTGGTCTTTTCTGTCTGAACGCTAAGCCGATTAGAAGAAAATCAGGTTTGCATTGCCCATAAAACCCACGTAGAAATAAAACAGATACTAGTGGTGCAACAACTGACTATTCTAGACAGCCATTCCCAGGTAATAATTCACAAAAACAGTTGGAGATCATATAAAAACAGCACAAAGCTCCTGTTTTCTGTCCCCACTCCCATATACAGACTGTCTCCTACACATTACCCATAAATATCCTCGTTAGGCAATTGAGTATTGATTTCAAGAAACAAAGCCTAGCAAAGGTTTTTACTTAACATGAACCTGTTTTTACCTTCCTTTTTGGTTTAAATAGTTTGTCATCATTACAACTGAAGTCATGCAAAGACCACATATATTTGTGACAATTGCCATTGTAAATCAGAAATATAGACCTTTTACAAGCAAATCCTAGTCTCAATTCAAAGTGGTTATTTTTTCTGAGCAATTAGTAACATTTTTATAAGTATCATGACACCCTGTGTGCAAAAACATCAATTACAAATTTAGGAATATGAAGGGTCTTAACAGCCAAAGACAGCCAATAAATGCCAAGTTATTAAACTTGTAGGCTGAAAGAAAAAAGTATGCACACTGGGTCCACCAGTAAAATATTTATTAAACTCTGACTCACCCCAAAGAGCCACAAGGCAACTGTACTGTTACTCTCACTGGCTTTGCCACATTCAGCTGAACCGGCCACCACCCTGCAGGGCCCCTCAGGTTCTCAGTTTGCACACTAGACCGTCAGCTGTCGAGACTTTATCACCACAAATGGACTTATCTCCTGAAGGCCGCCTCCCCACCGCAATCTGATAACTCACTGGAACCACAGGGGAGCATTTAATGGCCAGCACTCACAATTCTTCAAACCCTTTTTTTTTTTTTGAGACAGACGCTGTCGCCCGGGCTGGAGTGCAGTGGCGCGATCTCGGCTCACTGCAACTTCCACCTCCTGAGTTCAAGCGATTCTCGTGCCTCAGCCTCCCAAGTAGCTGAGTTTACAGGCGCCTGCCACCACGCCCAGCTAATTTTGTAGTTTTAGTAGAGACGGGGTTTCACCACGTTGGCCGGGCTGGTCTTGAACTCCTGACCTCAAGTGATCCACCCGCCTTGGCCTCCCAAAGTGCTGGGATTACAGGCGTGAGCCACCATGCCCACGCCCAGCCTCAAACCTTTTTAATATGTTTAATATGTTAATATGTTTCCACAAACAAATTATACCAAAACCCTATTATTCCTTCAATACTGACATTTTCAAAAAGTAGGTGCTCTCTAGGTTTTTAATTATTTTTTTAAAAACTGCAAATGACATTAATAAACAGAACTAAAAGACAGTATGGATCCTGACCTGAGTACAACACCATCCTCTACAAAGACCAAGGCCTTCATCTGAAAAATAGTAAGGAAATCAGCAAAATAAAACCCACATTAATATTTTACAATCTGCCTTTCCTTCCTTTTATCTTTCTCTAAAATAAGATTTCTCTAATGGAAGTCAAAGAATTCAGTAAGACAAACACAACTTTCTTGACAGTATCTAAAAAGAAAAAAAGAAACCTGGAAAAGCATTTTTCTGGTCAAAAGCATTTTCTTCTCTTTGTTTCTACACCTATTCTTTTTTTTTTTTTTTTTTTTTTTTGAGACGGAGTCTCGCTCTGTCGCCCAGGCTGGAGTGCAGTGGCCGGATCTCAGCTCACTGCAAGCTCCGCCTCCCGGGTTCACGCCATTCTCCGGCCTCAGCCTCCCGAGTAGCTGGGACTACAGGCACCCGCCACCTCGCCCGGCTAGTTTTTTGTATTTCTTAGTAGAGACGGGGTTTCACCGTGTTAGCCAGGATGGTCTCGATCTCCTGACCTCGTGATCCACCCGTCTCGGCCTCCCAAAGTGCTGGGATTACAGGCTTGAGCCACTGCGCCCGGCCTCTATACCTATTCTTACTTTCATCTTTCATTTTCTTGCCTCCTGGAATCTCTATATCTAGCCTGTCTTTCTTTTGAAAGTCTTTTGCCAAACACTTTCAGATGGACAGAAGGATGACTGGGTGTCTGTTCACGGCCTACAGGTCCCTCCCCGTGTTCCCAGATGCTACAGGATCTGCGCCTTCCTGTTCATTGGCTATTCTGAGTCTCTGTTAGAAAGACAGAGCTGGCTTGTGGAGGGCTAACGGCGATGCCAGGGACTCCTGCCCACAGAAATGCACGTCAGGTGAGGATACCACTGGCCCGTCCGAGACGGAGTGATGGTCGTGCATCTTTAGGCATTTCTCGTTGCGTTATGTCTCCCCTCTGGACTTTCCTTTGGGCTGGATTTAACATTAAATCTTACTGGTTCTTTCTTTAATTATGAGTTAAATAAAAGCTCTGACATCTATTCATTTTATATTTGTGTAAGAATCATGATTTTCCCTTTTTCAAAACTTATCCTTTAATATTTTACTTTATCCCATGGCTGAGCAAATATTTCTGAAACTTAAGTAACCATCTGTACAGTAACAGACGAAATCTGTTAATTTTATTCCCACTGAAGTACTTATTGAATAAACGTACATAACGTTATTTTAAAATTTTAAAACACTTTAGTACCCTGGAATCCTAAGTCATTAGAAAAACTTTTCCCGTGTGGCAGAACAATGAATAGTATATATCCAAGAAGAGCAAAGAATCCTGTAAGGATGGAACTTCTCAGGCACTTGCTATGCTCTTCGGAAGCTGTTTACCCTCCTCACTCCCTGATTCCTCACATCGACCCTAAGGAACAGGTACTGCATTGTACACCTGAGGAAACTGAGGCAAAAGGAAGCTAAGTAACCTACTCAATGTCATATTGCTAGTAAGTGGCAGAGCCCAAGTTCAAATTGAGAGAGTTTTGCCCCACACAAAACCCAATGACCTCTCAGAGAAGAAAATTTTAAGAAAGCTAAGTACTTTCAGTGCCATTATTCTTCACTGCCATTACCAATGTTATCAAATAATTAACCTGAAACTTATTAAGAACACTGCTGTTAGAGGCAGTTCAGGCCAAACCACTTTGTGGGTAGCTGAGAAGGTGTGAGGAGGCAGAGAGAACAGGGGTGAGGGGCATACACCAAAACGAAAGTGGAAGAAATCATGTTTATGATAGTAAACATCCGAATGAATCCTAACTTTGATAACTTTGTCCAAGTCTCATACAAAATGTATTCTGTATATCTGCATATTCCTTTTGCCCATGTATAAAACTGGCACTTGGTTATGACGAACAGCTCAGAGGGCCTCCGGCTCCACACTTCTGCGGCAGGTTGGAAAGAGACTGGCTTTCCAGAGCCTTGAAGCAGCCCATAAAGGGGCTTACTATCAACTGCAAGTCTATTCATGCTTAAAACTACGCTCAAATAAACACCCAACTGTTACCATTCTTTTCTAAACCTTTCCAATCTTTAAACTCTTAATTTTGGAGGCATGGAATCCTTAACCAGCTCTAGAATGGCCCCTACTGCCAAAATGTTTCAAAGACGTTACCTAGAACAGTCCAAGTCCACCCGAAGCTGCTAAGCCCCAGACTTTCTCAACTCTTTCAACTTTCCCAAAACAAGCACGCTGCCTCCCCTCGGCCAGGGGCAAACCCCAGCCGGTGGAAATGAAGCGTGCTGTCTGAATTACTAATGATCTTCAACCATAGAGAGAGACGATTGGAGAACAGCCGGTGGAAATGAAGTGTGCTGTCTGAATTACTAACAATCTTCAACCATAGAGACAGAGACAATTGGAGAATTTTCCCTATTCCTAGAAAACCCTAAACTAAAACCATGGTTAAAGTATTAACAGTGCTAATCTGTCACTTTTGGTGAGAGTTTACAGAGCAATACTCAGTACACAATTCCATAAGCAGAATCACTAAGGCCAGAAGATAAATCAGCCGCGATTAATATGTCAGGTGAATTGTTTAAGTAGAAAGGCACTACTTAGAAAAGTTACTAAAACACTGTACTAGGAATTTGGAAAAAAACTCTAGATTCAGTTATAAGGAATCTTGAAAGATATCATTTACCTGGCAGAATTCTGATGATTAAAGTTAAATAAGTCTGGATTAAGCAAGAATGAGAGGTAGACATTATAGACAAAATTAAAGACCAGATTAGACCTGACTATTCTAAAATACTTCTAGAAAAATCAAGAAAACAGTAGATTACGTATTCTATTTTGACTTCAGGTGCCATCTACCTATTTAAACTTAACCATCTCTAGATAACATACTAAAGACTTTTCTTTTTCACAAAATGCAAAATCAAAACACTAAAGACGTAAAAGTAGTTTTAGCCCGAAGTTTTAACTAATTGCAAAGTTTACTTGCAGCAAAGCTAAACAGACCTCGTGAATAACACCCATCTCCAAACAACTGAGATGTCTTCAGTTGTGCTTCCTGGGATGTGTCTGGAGTTTGAGTCCCTTTCCTGTAAGTATATAAAACTTTTCAGGAACTGAAAAATAAAGAAGACTGAAAGCAAGATGGTACTCACTTTTCAATCTCAATGCCAAGCGGGTTAGCAGGACGTAAGGACAAGGGCGGGATTCCTTTGTTCCTGTCAGTACGCATATCGTAGTAATTCATTTCATCAACCCACACAGCAGACTGATCCAAAATGCCTACAGAAATGAGGAGTATGTGCTTAATAAAGTGAAGGCTGCCCCAGGCACCTTCTAAGTCTGGCCTATTGCCTTGCTTCTTAAAGACCTAATACAAAATGCCAGTTGGATAATTTTTAAGAGATTTGAGGACATAACAGCTAAATTTTAAAAAAATGACTACTAGTTTAATTATAAGCACTAAAAAAATCTATAAAAAGGCAAAAATAACACCTCTTGGCTTATGGCTTCATTGTACATTACTCAACAGAGAAGACAAATTAAGCTGCTTAGAAAAAGTTTTGCAATAACAAACGTATTTTACAAATAATAAACTCTACAATTAAACATTGTTAAATGTAGCTGATTAAATCTGTACAAAAATTCAGAAAGTTAGTAAGATGAAATATGACCTACAATATCTGTTTATTCAAGAGAATATTCTGAAATCATGTGAACTCTTGGAAAACGTCTGGGAGACACCCAAGCACAAAACATTTGCGTTCAATGTTAGCTCAGTGGAAAGCTTCTGGTTTACGACAAATGCCAACAAACCATTATGCACATATGATTTTATATTTAATACTGGGAGTTTCTGCCTCTGGGTTCCATAAGCTACCTAAGGACATTTCACTACAAATGAAAACCAAATGTTTTTTAAATGGTTCTTGAAAGCTCTCAAGAAACATCTTTTATTTTCTTTTCCTCTACAAACACTGGCATGTTTTCAAGAATAGTTATGCAAAAATACTACGCTACTTGCTATTTCTCATTCTTTCTACTGTTGTCAGTGCTGGAAACGTCCTAGATGGCAGAAGCAGCAGGTCTTCCTTTCCATTTAGGCTGAAATCAATTTGGCAAATTCAATAAAATATCAAACACCTTTCAAGGAAGGCAGGGCTTGTATAACGGAAATGACCAGGCTACTCAGGGAAAACTGACTGGGTGTGGACCCTGTGAACAAGACAACATAAGCTCTAAAAACAGCATCTTCCTTTACAGGACCGAAGTCCTTATCATTCAACCTCGCACAGGTCTTACCAGCTAGGCCTCCAGGGCCCTGGGGGGCAACAGAAAAAGAGCCGAGTGCCAGGGAGCACAGACAAAGCGTGCCCACCTCCCCAGGCGAGGGTCAGAAAGCTTCATGGAGGAAGGCTGTCTGAATACCAGGCAACCTGTAGCGACAAGGCTGTGAACCCACTCATTCTCTCAGCACTCGTGGTTCTGCCAGCATGCAACAGGGGCTTTGTCAGAGGTTCTGCTCGAGTCCAGGCACTCTTGAGCTCAGTTCAAGAAAGCTTTACTGGCCAGGCGCAGTGGCTCACACCTGTAATCCCAGCACTTTGGCAGGCCGAGGTGGGCAAATCACAAGGTCATGAATTCAAGACCAGCCTGACCAACACGGTGAAACCCTGTCTCTACTAAAAATACAAAAATTAGCTGGGCGTGGTGGCGCACACCTGTTCCCAGCTACTACAGAGGCTGAGGCAGGAGAATCACTTGAACCTGGGAGGCAGAAGTTGCAGTGAGCCGAGAACAAGATCCTGCCAATGCACTCCAGCCTGGGCAACAGAGCAAGACTCTGTCACAAAACAAAAAGAAAAACGAAAAAAGAAACCTTTACTAAGCCTACTATGTGCCAGGTCCTGAGCTGAGTGTTCTAGAATAACAAAATTACCACTTTTACCTAAGTTTTCTTTATCTGCTATGTAGATTATAAGATACTAGATTTTTATCAAAATGTTTAAGTTCCTCTAGAAAGCTGTGTAACAAGTTCCTGCTTTAGTTTCACAGGTTAGTTTCGGAAGACACTAAAGAAAGTAAACAAAATGGAAATGTTATATATGTATATATGTACACATGCATGTACATACATAAAGTCCACTCTGAATTTTCCCTGAAATTCCTTGAATTTTTATTTATAAAAATAATCTAGGAATTTGTGGAGAACAATGCTGCAGAAAGCCTCTATGCTCTAAGATTAAAAAAAAAAAATTGCAAAATTATTTATTTTCTTCATAAAGAGAAGTACTGGCTGGGTTTAATTATGCCTCAGATATTCCTACATTATACAAATATTTATCAAATGCTGACCATGTGCAAGACATTACAGGACCACAAAGATGAATCTGACATTACTCTTATTCTAAAAAGGGAAAGAGACATGCACAGAAATAGCTACAAGAAAGATGATTAGAAATTATTAATTTGTTGGGTAAGGGACTAGGCTAAGCACTTGACATTTGTGTTCTAACTCACCTAATCCTATGAGGTAGCCAGTATTATTCCACTTTCGCTCATGGAGAAACAAGGCATTAAAGTTACATACTTAGTCATGGTAAGACAGCCCAGGTTAGAATTCGAAGAGCATGACTTCTCAGACCAAGTTCCTAACACTGCTAACAGAAGGCAGCAAGTGCTCAGTGCATAAAGAAGGAAAACATCAAGTGCTATGTGGTTCAAAGAAGAGTGAGTATCACTCACGTGGGGTTAGAAGCAGCCAAGCCAGGAAATGTATCATCTGGGCCTTGAAGGATGGATAAAATGAAGGAAAAGGGAATGTTGTTTAGATATATTATTACTAATTTGGCCAAATCAGGATTTTCCACCTCAAACCTTGTTTAAGAGTTTCAAAGCAATGTCATTATATTCAAGATCAAGGAAGCAAAACCGGTATATCGAATGAACGAACAGATTTTGAGAACTTAGAAAAGTAGTTCTCATACGATCGTCATCCTTAGGCTTCACTGACTGTTATTTCAGCACACTGCCTTCCCGAAAGTAATACAAATATTAACCAACATTCCACTCCTGTCAAAATAAACATAAACTAAATCTAAGTTGAGATATGCAAGTAGGTAAGTTTTACATGAATCCACCAGTTCTACATCTTAAAAGACAAACTCAGGTTTACTTTCTTCTTTAAAATAAACCCATGAGAGACTTTACCTATTTTCTCAGGTTTCAGAAGCTTGAAAGAGACTGTTGAGGTTCCTCTGCCACCTGACTTAGTGGTGACAATAATGTCTCCTTTGTCATTTTTGGCTTGTCCCACTCGACATACTATTTTACTTGCAGACATCCATTCTGCCGTCAGGAGGCAATTATGTCCACAAATTGCCAAGCCTGAAAAAAGCACATGTGCATTAAAAAATCCAAAGACAAGAACAATAAGACCTTAATCATGTAGATTACATTTTTAAAATCTAGCAATAATTTTCTTGTTCAATAATTACATTTATTATTGAATATACCCAATATTATTTGCAGAGATACTGTTATCTCTATTGACTTTTCCTCTTATCTGTTTTTTTCTCTAATATTTAAGACTTATTTTAGGCTACATTTAAGTTTCTTCAAACATCAGTAGAATTAGAAAATGAACAATCACAATAACTATGTTCTAGGCATTCCAGATTACTTAGATTACGAGAATCTTAAAATGCTTTCAGAAGTAATAAAAGGGAAACTATTGCTATTATTTGAAGTCTCAGTTATTACCGCAGAATTTTAAAGTATATGAATAAATTTATGTATCATTTTCTAAAAACATTCTATATTCACCCATCTTCCTGAAAAAACTTCACGTACTTTTTCTAGTGTTCACTTACACACAGTATTACAGAATGAACTCAAGTAGGTTTTTTATTTAAGCATAACCAAGAGTATGGTAGTCTAGTGAAGTGTGCTCAGGCACTACTGGATTACTATCTCACTTTTACGTCGGTGTATAGCTGCTAGCAAGCTAGTTCCTCCGCCCTAGTGTTTTCCTGATGAAACTGTCGCTACACTACATTCTGCTCTTACGGAGCCTCCACTCCCAAAACGTCAACTCATGATGTCACCTCCCTCATACCACGTGAAACAAAATTTAGGTAATAACCGAACCGAGAGGCACCGAAAGACGGAGTGAATAAGGCACACACCCCGGGGGGTACCAGCACGGCACCACAGGGCCAGCCAGCCTTCCAACTCACACCCCGGAACAGGTACCAGCACGGCACCACAGGGCCAGCCAGCCTTCCAACTTATGGCCTTTAAATTTTCTGTTTCCACAAAGCAGAGACCAGTGGAATTAATATTTATGGAGAGAAGAAACCAGAGTGTATGTGGCACAGACACAGACACTTGACGTTTTCTTTTTTTTTTTTTTTTTTTTTTGAGACAGGGTCTTGCTCTGTTGCCCAGGCTGGAATGCAGTGGCGTGATCTTGGCTCAATGCAACCCCCACCTCCCACGCTCAAGCCATTGTCCAGCCTCAGCCTCTCAAGGAGCTGGGACTACAGGTAAGTGTCACCACCACGACTGGCTAGTTGTTTTGTTGTGTTTTTGTTTTTATATTGTTTTTGAGACATGGTTTTGTCATGTTGGTCAGGCTGGTCTTGAACTCCTGCCCTCAAGTGATCCACCTGCCTTGGCCTCCCAAAGTGCCGGGATTACAGGCGTGAGCCACCATGCCCCGCAGACACTTCACACTTTCTTTTCTCATTATCTAATTTTCAATAATGCTCAGCAGTAAGGTTTAGCAATTGCAACGTTTTCTTTTGGCTTTTTTTCAGATACCAGAAATACCTCAAGTAATGCCAAATCTGACTTTTAAAACGGAGGGACAAAGTCAAACCATCTTTCGTTCTGACGTAAAGAACTATTTAGTAAAGGCTGTTAAACCACAAAGGGATAAAAGCAGCTATGCTTTAAAGATACATTGCTTGAAATAATGAATTTTAGGGGTTTCTCTAAAATACCTGTAATTCACTAATGTCTGCAACTTTGTTTTTCTAATAATGGCATTTAATGGTTTCTTTGGGACTATGGTTTCTATTGGTATATTTTAATTATAATAACACATTTTTAAATGTATTCATTATTCAAAATTATTGTTTTCAAAATAATTGGATGGCATGTCTTTGATATTTTTCCTAATAATTTTTGTTACGAAAAACTTAAATAACTTAAGAGACTAAAAGTCTCTCCAAACTCCACCTCACAAGAGAAATATACTGCTAACATGTCAATGTTCACTTGCTCAAGTGATTTTGTGCATATAAAAACCAGTCTATATGATTTTTAAACAAATGTTTTAATTTGTAACCTGCTTAATTCTCAACAGTAGATATTTTGGTATCATTTCAGGTCAACAGAAAACTTAATATTTTTAAGTATTTTAATATCAGATTTTTGTGATTTTTAAACATTAACTCACTTCAGAATGAAGAATAACCCAACAATTAATGTCAGTGAGCAATGTAAAAATACAAATAGTATCTTTATTAAAAGAAAAAAGTCATCCCTAATGAAATTTCCTTGCTAGAGAACTACCTTATGATTAAAACTGAGGAATAAGAGCAAACTTCAGATATAAAGTATTAAAAAACGTTCACATGAGCAAACCTGAATGATATGCATGAAGGTACACGTGGGCACAGAAGTGCCCCTAGAACAATAGTTTATTCTTTGGGTCTCAGCTGCTTTCACGATTCCTCTGATTTAATATCTGTTACGCATTTTTACTCCAAAAGAATGAATAATCAGTAAATAATTTAAACATAGCTCCAAGTAGATCATTTTAAACGTTATGAAAAAAGATCACAAGACCTATTTCTTGATTTATTAAGCACATTTTTCCTAAGTTATGCAAGAAATCTGCTTCATGAAATATAATAGCACCTTTTAGGAAAAAAAAGTAACTCATAGAATCCCAAGTAAAGTACTTTTTATAGTGCTTTGCCTGGCTAGTGTAGATATCATCTGAGCTAAAAACACTTAAATTATTTAGCAGGTTAAGTTGGCTTTTTAAAAAAATGGTTTCTCGGCAATATATAAGGCCGGTTGAAACCTGAACTAGCATGGTTTAGAAAAGTAATACATGGGTCAGGCAAGGTGGGGCATGCCTGTAATCCCAGCATTTTGGGAGGCCAAGGCAGGCAGATCACTAGGTCAAGAGACTGCGACCATCCTGGTCAACATGGTAAAACCCCAACTCTACTAAAAATACAAAAATTAGCTGGGTGTGGTGGCGGGCGCCTGTAGTCCCAGCTACTCAGGAGGCTGAGGCAGGAGAATCGCTTGAACCCAGGAGGTGGAGGTTGCAGTCAGCCAAGATCACACCACTGCACTCTAGCCTGGTGACAGAGCGAGACTCCATCTCAAAACGAAAAATAACAAAAAGAAAAGTAATACACGCTTAGTCAAATAAGAACAGCATTGCCTGAAGCTAAAACAAGATTAAAATTTACCTAGACCATTGTCATGTTTGGAGCTCACAATGACTGCCAGCAAAAATCCTGGACAGAACCCCCACCCACATGAGTAGATTTCCAAACATTTTGGGGATTTTTCCACTTAGGTAAAGAAACATCTGGAATGAGCTTTATCAAAAACCAAGGCATAGGATTAGATAAGACTACTTTTGCAGGAATAAATTGAAGTGATGTTTACTAAACAATCAAAAACTACCCAAGTTTTCTCCCCTGATTGTGACCTTTGTCCATGGTATCCCTTCATTTGGAGAGATGTCCGTCACAGTTAAGAGAAAACAATATCAGGCCGGGCGCGGTGGCTCAAGCCTGTAATCCCAGCACTTTGGGAGGCCGAGGCGGGCGGATCACGAGGTCAGGAGATCGAGACCATCCTGGCTAACACGGTGAAACCCCGTCTCTACTAAAAAAAAATACAAAAAACTAGCCGGGCGAGGTGGCGGGCGCCTGTAGTTTCAGCTACTCGGGAGGCTGAGGCAGGAGAATGGCGGGAACCCGGGAGGCGGAGCTTGCAGTGAGCTGAGATCCAGCCACTGCACTCCAGCCTGGGCGGCAGAGCAAGACTCCGTCTCAAAAAAGAAAAAAAAGAAAAGAAAACAATATCAAATGAGACATAATATCAGCAAAAAGAATTGGCTAGGCAGTGCAAAACTCAGTCACTACACACAGTGCTGAGCTCTCGTTCACTTTTTCTTTTTAAAGAGCTTTCTGGATGGCCAAAAACCAATCTATCAACCAGCAGTCATAACGCAGGAAAAGCAAGTTCCAACTCATGATTTCAGGACCTTACCAACAAGTCCGTCATCAGTGCAGAAAAGATTAGAGAGAATGTCTGAGTCTAGAAGAAATTTATATGGGAAGCCAGAAGATACATTCCGTAGCACATAGAGAGGTCTTGGCCTTCCTCGTTTGGAACGCATCCGTATACCCACCTGAGCAGTTCACAGGCAGGTAACCATAACTGGCCGTAAAATTGTATTTAAAACTCTCTACCCTGGCTGTCCCTAATACCCATGTATATTTTAAAAAATAATGTTTAGGCTCCATCTTTAGAGACTGAAACTTAATAGGCCAAATAATTTACTTTTAAATTTCTAGGGAGATTCAGAAAAGCCAGGGCTGAGAAGCACTGACAGACCTGAGTGCTTCAAGAACAGGCCATCAGTAAAGGCCTCCACATCATGGAAGGGGGAAGGGTGCCACGCACGCCAACATCCAAAAATATTCACACCACACCAACCGGATGTGTGGTGTTCTAACCATGCATGACCTTGAGCTTAAACTCTGCTAGAAAAGATAGAAAACATAAACTGACCCTAAAAACTAAACGTTGGCTTGCTGCAGACAGGATCCACAGACCATAGCGAGGACACACGCCCACAGGTGGAGTGAAGAGAGCCAACTGCTGCCCGTGCCACCGGGAGATGGGGCTGAGACTTGCTCTGAAGAGCAATAAGGAACAGAAAAGGTGTAACTCACAGAGCCCCTGAGAAGCAACAGACAAGGCAGACAAGGGAAGGAAAACTAATGAGAGCAAAATATAAAAGCAGCTCTTTCGGCAGTCAAGGCATCAAAGCTGCGGAAAATTCGGAGGCAAATCTCAGCCCTGGGAAACCTTCTGAAGGATGTGAAAGACAATATAAGGCAAGATTTGACAAAATATGATTTTCACACAAAAATCAGAAAGCCAGATACTTCTTTCATCTTTTTGGAGCGTTCTGTGGAGACCACAAAGATGTTTGTCCTATCACCTTCACTATTTGAAAATCACATCTCTTGTCTCCGTCGTCCACACAAGAATCCGAGTAGCAGGGTGCGTCGCAGGGCCGCTGCCCTTACCTATGAGGTCAGTGGGGCCAGTCCCCAGGTTTTCTCCCCTGATTGTGACCTTTGTCCATGGGATCCCTTCATTTGGAGAGATGCCAGTCACAAGCGGGGGTTGTCGTGATCGAGACATCGTGCCTTGCGGAGCAAACTGGTGATCCTGTTACAGAAGTAATCTGTTAAAAGAGAAAGAAAAAAGGATTAGAGCCAACTGAGATAAGCACTGACTAAAAATATAAGAATGCTAGACAGTCAGTACCAAATATAAAAAGTATTCTTAAACACAGAGTTTTGAAGTGTTGAGGGGTCATTTAGCCCATCAGCCAACATCTACTGAACATTAAGTTACTAAGGACACTCTGGTTAGTATTGCAAGAAAGACGTGAGAATAAGAGAAAGCTAAGCCCTGGGTTCTAAAACCTTCCAGCACAGGGGCAGAGAGAAACTAACGTCACTATGTAGCTCCATGACTACCTCTGCTGAATCCTAAATTTATACTAGGAACTGTTCTACTCTTCTATCCCCAGGGCTGTTTAAAGGAGAACTATACTCACAAAAATACAAACACATTTACATTCCCACAGGTGTATTGGATTTCACTTTACTTTTGTATTTATATGGTGTGCAACTGTTTTTTAATATGCTCAAATCAATGCAATATACTGACATTTCTACAAAACCTAGAATGTAGATACAGGCAGAAGCATTAATTTGCTAACTGTTGTGAGTATAACAGAGGAGGGAAAAGTGTAGTTTCTGAGACCAGGTAGACTTGTGTTATAAAGTACTGTTGCTACCATTTACTAAATCTGTTCTAAATCTCCCTCTTCTTGTATGCAAAATGGAGCCAGTAACAGAAAGCATTTCATAAGGTTATTGTAAAGAATATATAGGATAATCCTTGGAAAGCACAGTACCTGGCATACAGGAGGCAAGCAATAAATAATAAAATTTTGCTTGGCGCAGTGGCTCACGCCTGTAATCCCAGCACTTTGGGAGGCCAAGGAGAGCGGATCACGAGGTCAGGAGTTCAAGACCAGCCTGACCAATGCGGTGAAACCCCGTCTTTACTAAAAATACAAAAATTAACCGGGCGTGGTGGTGCATGGCTGTAATCCCAGCTACTCAGGAGGCTGAGGGCGGAGAACTGCTTGAACCTGGGAGGCGGAGGTTGCAGTGAGCTAAGATAGTACCACTGCACTCTAGCCTGCGTGACAGAGTGAGACTTCGTCTCAAATAATAATAATAATAATGATGATGATAATAATAATATTTTACTAATAAACCCCTGAGAACTCAAGTGCTCAGGGTTTCAGATGCCCCAGAAGGTGGGGTGAGACTCAGAGCAGAACAGTGAGACTTGCTGGTGACCTGTATCTTTATGGACTAAAAAGTGAGACTCCCGGGCCCCTGCCTCCATCCTTCACAGTCAGGAGAACAGAAGTTTAGTCTTTTAAGAAACCAAGCAAGAGCACCAGGACTTAGAGACCCCCAGCACAGCAGAGGTGTGGGAAACTGGGGGCAGGCTGACCAGGGATTTGGGGTGAACCTGTGCAGCAAGCCGTGGCACTCCTCGGGCTGCCTCCCTTCTCCTGCCCTCGCCACTGTGAGGTGTGTAAGCCCCTCCTGCCAATCCCACCCTGTCCACACAACTGAAGCATTATTCTCTGCAGAAACTGAAGAGTCCTAGGAAAGTAAGACCCAAAGATCCTGACACTTGAGTGTCTTCCCTGCAAAAAGGGAAGGGCCGCTTGTCCTCCTACCACCTGATGGAAAAGCCACTCGCTGTAAACTGCCCACACACAAACTCAATCAAATCGGCTGTTAACAGCCTCACTCTAAAACACGGGAGCTACAGAGGCCGTGAGCAAAAGCCTCCCCTCTGCCCTCTCAAGGGCTGCTGGAGATGAACGAGGCTGGTAACAGGAGCAAAGGGCAGACACGTTTCTTTAATGTGCATCAGCACAGGGCACTCGCAGGAGTATGGTCACCTCTCAAACCGGTGGGGCCTAGATGCTTACAGACCCTTCTTCAAAGGGAAAGGGAGGAGGGGCGAAATGTGGCCATTTGGAGGGGCAGTAAATAATTTTTAGGGGGAATAAATGAGTTCAATGCTCAGATGGTAGTTAATAAATAATTCTGAGAATTAAATAGGACCTGAGAACAAAGTCCATCTGGGCTCCAGGTGCAGTGTTTGATTTTCAGTCTCCTTTTCTATGATGTGAGTTTTAATCTTCTCTGATTAATGAAATTTCAGGGAGGAAACTGAAGGCAAATGTGTTCTTCTTCGGTCAGTCTAGTTTCTCTGCAGGTAAGGGAACTTCAGACGCACAGCCTCACCCTGTGCTTCGGGAGAGACAGGAGGACTGCGGGGAGGGCTTGAGACTGCTTCCTTCGTGCAGAATGTCAAAGCAACGTATTTTAGGGTATCGTTTTCTGACCCCCAACACTGGGCAGCCAAAGGCAATGAAGAAAGATATGTAAGACAAAGATGGAAGAAAGACAAACAAGAAAAAAACACAGAACAAACATATTGCAGGTGTTGCATGGCCTGAATTATGCCCACCCACCTCACTCCGCCACAGCCAAATTTCATATTTTAAACCTAGCCCCAGTAGCCCAGAACGTGGCTGTATTCAAAAAGGGGGTCTTTAAAGAGGCAATCAAGGTGAAATGAGGTCCCATGGGTGGGTCCGAATCCAGTGTGACTGGTGTCCTTATTAGAAGTGTCCTTATGAGAAGAATTTGGACAGACACACACACAGAGGGAAGGACATATGAAGACTCGGGAGCAGACGCTGTCTACAAGCCAAGGAGAGAGGCCTAACACAGATCACTCCCTCACGGCCCTCAAAAGAAAACAACCCCATTGACTCCCTCATCTCAGACTTCTAGCTTCCAAAAAGGTGAGAAAATAAATGTATGTTGTTTAAGCCACTTGGTCTAGCATACTTTGTTATAACAGCCCTAGCAAACTAACAAGAGCAGGCACAGAAAAAAAAAAAAAACTTCAAAATCATTCTAAAGTTTGAACTTAAATTAATATCTAGAATTTTTTTTTACCCCTAAAAGAACTAGATGCCATGAAAATAAATCAATCCAAGAATAAAAGCTCTTGAAATTTTCAAAAAGGTCCAAAGAAACATGACTTATATAGTAATGTAGTAACTGACCACCAGTTTAAACAAAATTGAAATAAGGCACAAAAGATGGGTGTGTGTTTGGGGGCAGGAAAGACAGGTAAACTAGGGAGTGACCATCTTTTATCTCACGTAATGGGAGGCTGACAGCCAATGTCTAAAACCAACCAGCAAGAAATGGCAGATTAGAAGAATCTGGAAATGCCGTGGATGGCAGGAGACAGCGGAATGAGTCTGGGGTGTGTTATATAACAGAGCATTTGACCTCTTGTCCCTGGTTTCTGGGAGCGAGAGTCTTAAATCCTTGGTGTTTTCCCGGCAATAGGAGTGTCTTTGTTATTCATGATCCTCTCAAACCATGCCATAGTACAGGCCAACAAGATGAATCAACAGCAGGACTGGCCATTCCAGAAAGACCATGGGATTAGAGGGTTAGGGTTTTGAGCAAAGCACCAGCAAACCAACCTCCTGTGGAGAGGCAGGGCTGGAGATTAAGTTCAATCCAACAAGATTTAATCAATCATGCCTACGTAACTTATTTAATACAAATAAAATGGTGAAACAACAAAAAAGGAAGTCCAGAAAAACATTATCATTCATCCAATAAACCCAATGAGACAACTCAAAGTTACCTTGAGTTCCTCTCCTGGCCTCTGGCACCACCTGAATCACATACTCAGAATCTTTTGTCTGAATCAAAAATCAACTATTCCTCTCAATCCTACTGTTCCCTCCTATTGCTCTCCCACTTAAGACCTTCGTCTTCTCCCCTCAATGCTGCAACAGACGTATAGCTGGTAACTCTGCCCCATTATCTCTCCACTGCATTCCACCCTCAGCAAATGCCAGAGCTAGTTCTCTAAAATGTGGAGCTAATCAATATCCTCCCTACCTTTAAAATAATCTTCTATGAAATCCACTGCTCTGTGGTCTGCACAGCCCACAACCTCCTCCACATCCTGTTCAAAGCCTGTCACAGCTAGACTCGTCAACATTGCCTACTTCATCTCCACCATTCCTCTCCTCTGACATTCCCCACATGAGCCCATTCACCTCTTATGAACCTGCCACGTGCCTGTATTCATGTCATTCACCCTGTTTCCACTAAACAGAAATCTCCAAGTTTATTAAATCTGTACCAATATTTCAAGTCATGCTCAAATGTTAGTTTAGTCTCCCTGATCCCTCCTTCTATTAAACTTCTACTACATAATTTTAACGTCCACTGTGTTAAATTTTAGATATTTTGTCTGTTTCTTCTTTGAAAACACATGTTTGATCAATTTTATATCCCCGCTCCTCAAGCTGTGGGATCTGACATGATCATGTCAGGACTGAACTGAGTTAGAGGATCCCTAGCCGGTGTCTGCTGGAGAGCTGCTTGCTTGGTGCGTGGGGAAAACTTCACACACACCTGGTATCAGGACTGTGTACTGAGTCAGTGGCTGTGTGAAAGCAGAAAGTAGGAAAAACACTGGGATTTTTTCCTATCTCTTTATAAGCAAATAAGCAGATAACCAAAACGGACTCCAAGGTGAACCAGACAGAAGAATTAGTAGATAAGAACTTAAAAGAGTCTATAACAAATGTTATTAACATATATGTAATCATAATGAATAAACAGATGGCTATTCTAAACAGAGGAATTAAAATTATAAAATTATTTTTTAAAAAGAAATGCAATGCAAATTCTAGAACTGAAAGGTGTACTATCCGAAATGAAAACTACACTGATTAGGCTGCACAGTAGGTAGAAGATATTTGAAGAAACAGTCAGTGAACATGATTATAGATCAATATAGTTATAGAAATAAATTTATCTAAAGATATACAGTTCTTTAAAGTACTGAAAGAAAAAAAGTCCAAAATTAAAGTTGTAAAAGGTATTTTCAAGTTAAAAAAAAAAAAAGTTCATTGCAAACAAATCTGTATGACAAGAAATGCTGAAAGAAGTTCTTCAGTCTGAAGGGGAAGTGATACCACAAAGCAATTTGGTAGGAGAGTTCATAATTATGAATGGACAAATTCATCAGAAAGACATAACAATCAAAACTGTACGCATCTAATACAAGAGCTTCAAAACACATTAAACAAAAACTGATTGATAGGGAGAGATAAATATACAATCATAGTTTGAGGTTTTAATATTCCCTTTCAATATGAATAACAACTAGATTAAAAAAACAAGCAAAAAACATAGAAGATATGAACAGCACTGTTGGTCATCATGACCTGACATTTATAAAACTCCTTTTCAGGTGTCCCTGGAATGTTCACCAAGGTAGACCAGATGCTGGACCATAAAATAAGTCACAGGCAATTCCAAAGATAGAAATTCCAAAGACTACAAAGGAATTAAGTTAGCAATAGCAATACAATATCCAGAAAAGTATCCAAGTATTTGGAAATTAATATACTTCTAAATAACCCAACATTCAAAGTAGAAATTAAGAGGGAAACAAAATATTTTGAAATGAATAAGAAACATACATCAAAATTTGTGGAATGCCACCAAAGCAGTAACTTAAAATCTTACATTAGAGAAAAAATATTTAAAATTAAGAATATATGCTTCCACATTTTAAAAAAAACTAGAAAAATAAGGTCTAAGTAAACTCAAAGTAAAGGGGAGGGAGAGCAGGAAAAGGAAGCAGAAAGACAGAAATAGGAAAAAAATAAACAATGGAAAGCAATAACATAAGTAAAAAGAATTTGAAAAAAATTAAAGCCGAAAGTTCTTCACCAATAATTAATGAATTGATATCTCAAAAAAAACTCTCTAGAAATGAAACAAAAATTATCAATTTCAGTAATGAAAGAAGGGATAACCACAGATACTAAAGACATTTAAATAGTAATAAAGAAAGATAATGAACAGCTTTAGGCCGATACATTTTACAACTTAGATGAACTAAATTCCTTGAAAGACAAGTTACCAAAACTAAACAAGATGAAATAGAAAATCTCAATATCTTCAGAAAGATTAAATTAAATTCATTATCAAAACTTTCCTACAAAGAAAACTCAAACCTAGATGGCTTCACAGATGGATTCCATAAAACATTTAAGGAAGCAGAAATATCAAGCCTATATGAATTATTTCAAAAAGCAAAAGAGGAATATATCATGATCAAGCAGGGTTTATTCCAACCAAGCAAGGCCAGTTTTTCAAACATCAATCACTGTGAATTACCATATTAAAAGTAAAAGAAAAACCGTATATTACCCTAAATAGATGTCAAAGAGGCCTTTGACAAAGTTCATGATTAAAAACTATTCATGATTACAAATTCTCAACAAACTAGGAGTAGAGAGCATCTCCTCAATCTAATAAAGAACTATTTGAGTGGGGAGGATCACCTAACATCCCACTTAATGGTGAAATACAGAATGCTTTCCCCCTTTTGAACAGTAGTATAGAAAAGATATATCCCTCTTTCCTTGCCTATTCAACACTGTTCTAGAAGTTCTAGTGGTGCAATAGGGCGAATTAAAGAAATCAAAAGCAGAAAGATGGCAAATGATGAAGGAGATATCTATTTGCAGATAACATGATTGCTTATATAGAAAATCCTAAGAAATGTACTAAGCAACTAATAGCACTAATAGCTGAATTTAGCAAAGTCTTAGTATTCATGGTCAATATATAAAAATCAGTTTTTATATATTTTAGTAGGACATGATTAGAAAATAAAATTTTTAAAATTCATTTTGAAAATACCACTATAAAACCAAATACCTAAAAATACACTTAACAAATGAAATGTACAAGACTTCTACATTAAAAACTACATATACTACAGAAATAAAATAAAGACCTAAATAAGTGAAGATCTATATCATGACCATAGATCAGAAGCCTCAATGTTGTTAAAGTATCAATTCGCCCCAAACTGATTTGTAAACTCACGCAAGCTTATATAGAGATACTGTCAAGGTTGTTCTAAAATTCCAGTAGATATTCAAAGGATCTAGAAGAGCCAAACCAGTTTTAGGAGGAGGAAAAAAGTTTTAACACAGTACATGACTTCGAGACTTATAACAAATCTACAGTAATCAAGGCAGTGTTGTTGCCATTAGGATAAACTAATGGATGAATGAAATAGACTAGAATCCAGAAACAAACACATATGACTATATGAGTTTTGACAAGGCACCAAAGTAATTCAATGGGAAAGAAAAATATTTTAAATGGTGTTGGAAAAACTGGATAGCTACATAGAAAAAAAAAAAAAAAGAATGTTAACTGCAACCTCACATCACTTACACAAAATTATTTCAAAATGGCTCATACACATAAAAACTAAAATTATAAACTATAAAGAAGGTAACATAGGAGAGTATCTCCATTACCGGGGTGTAGCTAAAGACTTGTGTTCAATATGACAAACACAAGTACAGTGAAAAATACTAAATTTTCTCACTTCATCCAAATTAAAATCTTCTGCTGATCAAGATAAAATAAATAGGCAACTACTGCCTGGAAGGAAATATTCACAATAGATAGAAATGACAAAGGACTTTGTACAAACAATACATAAAGAACTTTTGAAATTTGGTAACGAAGGAAGCAACCCATTTTTGTTTGTTTTTTGAGCAAAAGATCTGAGGAGACTTAACAAAGGCAGATATACGAACTCAGTTTTTAACACGGTATGTGACAAAGAGGTGTACTGGTAGATTTCTGTGTGTGTGCAAGTGTGTATCTTCTAGCTTTGTACACTGAGAGAAGCTAGAAGCAACACTACAACAGTAGCAATTAGCATATCTAACTCCCAAATACCATTTTTCAATAAAAGGAACCAGTGACCTTGGAGAAATGGCTGACTGCAGGGCAAGGACAAGACAAGCCTGAAAGATTCTGCTGGGCCAGTAAGGAAGTACGTGTCAAAAGGCCACAGAGCCGACTGAAGCGGCGCCCACTGTCCAAACCACACAATCTGAGCACTACAAATTAGTCTTTTCTTGACCCTGACATTTTCAAAGAGTGCAGGTGATTTTACGGAGCGCCTGTCAATCAATCCGGCTTTGTCTGCCGGTCCCTGCCGATGTGATCTGGGGTCTGTATTTTTCGCGGGGACCTCACAGATCCTGCTCAGTGATTCGTATCAAGAAAGGCTCCTCATGTCTGTCTGTTTCAACTTTGGATTAGACAGTACGGTACCAGTATTTTATTTCCTGATTTTGGTAACTGTACTGTAATTTAAGAGAATGTCTTTATTCTTCTTCTTCTTTTTTTTTTTTTTGAGACGGAGTCTCCCTCTGTCGCCCAGGCTGGAGTGTAGTGGCCGGATCTCGGCTCACTGCAAGCTCCGCCTCCCAGGTTCAGGCCATTCTCTTGCCTCAGCCTCGGCTCACTGCAAGCTCCGCCTCCCAGGTTCACGCCATTCTCCCGCCTCAGCCTCGGCTCACTGCAAGCTCCGCCCCCCGGGTTCCCGCCATTCTCTTGCCTCAGCCTCGGCTCACTGCAGCTCCGCCCCGGGTCGCCATTCTCGCCTCGGCCCGCCGACCGCGAAATCCCGCCCAGGGATTCCCGCCAATTCTCCAGCCTCAGCCTGCGGCTCCTGCAAAGCTCCGCCCCCGGGTTCCGCCGCCATTCTCTTACCTCAGCCTGGCTCACTGCAACTCCAGCCTCCCAAGTTCCCGCCATTCTCCGCCCCTCCCAGCCCGTCCAGCTCCACCGCTCATTCCTTCCTTTCCTTTCCTTCCATTCCTCCTTTCCTCCATTCCATTCTCCTCCTTCCTTCCTTTCCATTCCATTCTCCACCTCCTTCCACCTCCATTCCATTCCTTCCATTCCACTAGGCTTTCCACCTCCATTCCTTTCCTTCCTGGCTCCCCCAGGTCCACCATTCCACCCCCCTCCAGATCCACTGCTCCGCCCCCCCCCCAAATTCAAACCATTCTCACCTCCCTTCAGCTCCTTCCGCCTGGGAGTTCCACTTCATTCTCCCGCCTCCAGCCTCCGCCCCCAGGTTCCCGCCATTCCTCCGCCTCCTTCCGGCTCCACTGCAAGCTCCGCCCCCGGGTTCCATATTCCCCGCCCCGCTCCGCCCCCGGGTTCCGCCATTCTCTTGCCTCAGCCTCGGCTCACCAGCTCCGCCCCGGGTTCCCGCCATTCTCCCGCCTCAGCCTCGGCTCACTGCAAGCTCCGCCCCAGGTTCCCGCCGGTATTCCTCCGCCTCAGCCTCGGCTCACTGCAAGCTCCGCCCCCCGGGTTCCCGCCATTCTCTTGCCTCAGCCTCGGCTCACTGCAAGCTCCGCCCCTGGGTTCCTGCCATTCTCCTGCCGTCAACCTCAAATGCTTCATTTCATCCACCAGGCCATTGAGGACGTTTGTGGATGGGAGTTTCACACGTGTTAGCAGGATGAGTCTCCCATCTCCCCTGACCTGTGATCCGCCCGTCAGCCTCTAAAGTCACCTAGAATTCATGTAAACCTCAAACAAACCGGGAATGTCTTTTATTCTTAATAGCCATACTAAAGTGTGTTAAGACCAGGAATGATACCCATCCCACTTTCCAAGTGGTTCCACAGCTATCATATGAAGCGGAGAAAGAATAATGTGGACGTTTGGGAGCGGCTGGTTGGGGTGTGGTTAAGGGGCTTGCTGGGCTGCTTGATTACTTGGAAGGAAGGAAGGAAGGGGTTTATAGGAGGTACTTTTGCTATTCTGGAAAGTTTTCTGTAAGTTTGAAGTTACAGTAAAATAAAAAGTTATCAAATATAATGCTTTGGTAATATTTTGAAATTAAACACAAACACATCCCATTAACATTATCCTGCTAAACAACCTGTTAGGCTCATTGTTCCTGAAAGTTGAAAGATATTTATTTTCACATTTGACAACAGCAAAATGCACTAATAAGCAATAAATAAACTGATATTACATAAACATACTAGGTAATTTAATAGTTAAGTTTATATAAAATTACATGTTTTGGAAGTATTATTTTACTGGAATACACTATTGCTACCTCTTTGAACTTGCTTCTAAACACAGACAAAAGTATGGAAAGCTTGTTTTGCCAATGTGCTAGAAAACTATTATAAATTGATAAACATGAGATTTAGTATGGTAACATATTAATAAAAAATTATAGGAGAGCAAAGGCATATTTCAACACAAAGTTCTTTAACAACAGCTTCAATAAACAGACATCATGTTGCCCCAAGATACCAAAACACTGCAGGGAAAGCAAGTATTAAACAAAACGTGGGTAATCAACCCACCTCATTAATTAATGCTTACAAACCACTTTGTGAGAGGAAAATACTTTCCTCAATTGGCATGGAACATGAAGCTGCCACTGGGTGGTGATTTAATTATCTTCTTGACATGATTAAGCTATGTCCTAAGTATTACAACACAAATTAAATAAGCATGTGGTTACAAGAGAGTACTTTCAGATTCTGGTCTAGATCACATAAAGAACCAAATTTTTCAGTAGAAATACACTGCTCTCCTTGTTTCCAGAAAAACAGTAGTATGAAAACCTAATAAAAATAATTACCACTGACATTAATATTACTGAAAAGATGGTAAGTAGAAATATCAGACTGTCAGAGATCCTTGGTGGTTTTGATTATCAGTAGGGCTGGTATTTCACAGAATCAGAGCTAAAGGAGACCTGACCCAGCTGGCATCTAGTCTCTTCACCTGAAGACACTGTAACCTAGAGCTGTTGAGTGTCTTTTTCAAGAGCACACAACTGACGAGCTGTCAAACAGACCAGATCCTTGGTGTCCTGATTCATAAGAGTCTAGTATCCTCTTCCTTCTATAACCACCATGTGTCCTATGAGGTCATTTGTGAATGTGACCACTCACATTCTAAGAACCTTCATTGTTTCCCCAGTGACGGGGGCTCTGGCTCACTCTGGTGTGAAACATAACTGCAATTAGAATACCTCTGGTCTCACAGAAAGCAAAACTAAAAAACTAGGGCAGGGCAATTCCAGTTTACTCCCACTATTTCAAATCCATTTTGAGGTCATTTACACAGGGCTCTTAATCTTAACTATGTTACCCTCAAAATCTGTCCAACTAAAAGTAATGTCTGGTAATAAAAGGTAAGGTCTGGGCCACCATGGATAGTGATGAAATCAAAAAGTCTGATCTATTTTCTTACTTATGACTCAAGAGTACATGTAGGTGTCTTCCAGACGCACAAAGCAGAGACAACTGAAAAGCCAGCATGCATTACACTGGTTCATTTGCAACAATCCTATTTCCTTACCATGAAGAATTACCTACACATACCCAAACCAGAACAGACCATTATGCCAGGAAGACCTGTCATTTAATTTACGAATATAAGAACATCCCTGCCTTTCACAATGCAGTATGCATAGCACATACAACAGTTCTTGCGACATAATATACACTCAGTAATTTGTGAACGAACTATAGGAAGAGATGTCTCCTCTCAACCTGCCTTCAGTTAAAGACATACTACGTGATAGTATGCTATGTTTGTTGATATGTTCTTATCAATAGGTAATGCTCTTATGTTTAAAATCACAAATGAATGAAACAATTTATTATTTGTTTCTTTCAGGAAAGAGTCTAAGGCTTTAAGGAAACAGAATTCAGTTTCTGAATATTTTCAGTCTGACAACCCATGCCAGACTCCTTTGAGTTTAAAGGAACGCTCTAGTCTACAGCTGTCATTGTCTACAAATTTTCCTCACAAATATTCCAATTGTCATAAAACAATGACATAAAACATTTGTCATAAGGTCTTTCTTATATAAATACGCTAAACAGAGGTCAACAAAAGTCTGACTTTGCCTGTCATAAACTTCATTTGTTTAACTAAAGCAATATACAGTCTTTTAACTTCATAGCCATTTAAGACAATTAAAAAAGCACTAAGGAATAAAGTGAATAAGCCTATTCCAAAAGCACCTACCACAAACTTTTGAAAACTCTTCTTTTCTGTTTTTTTGAGACAAGGTATGGCTCTGTCAACCGGGTTGGAGTGCGGTGGCGTGACCACGGCTCACTGCAGCCTCAAACTCCTGGGCTCAAGCAAGCCTTCCACCTCAGACTTACAAGTAGCTGGGACCACAGGCATGCACCACCATGCCTGCCTAATTTTTATATTTTCTGTTACAGAGATAGGGTCTTGCTCTGTTGCCCAGGCTGGTCTTGAACTCCTAGGCTCAAGCAATCTGCCCGCTTCAGCCTCCCAATGTGTTGGGATTACAGGCATAAGCCACTGCACCAGGCCCTAACTCTTTTCTTTTTAAGAGATGGAGCCTCATTGTGTTTCCCATGCTGGAGTGCCGTGGAAATTCACAGGTGCGATCGGGGTGCATTACTACCTCCAACTTCTGGCTTCCAGTGATCCTCCTTCCTCAGCCTCCAGAGTAGCTGGAACTACGGGCCTGCACCACTGTGCCTGGCCACAAACTAATTTTATCTTTGGAAAGCAGAAGGATAAAGAGGTAAAACAGCTATTATTACTCATGTAAGGAAAGTTAATGCAGATAAGAATCAGGAATTTTTATTAGGTCAGACTCTGGCACAAGAAAACTAACAATATACAAAATACTAAATAATGCAAATGGGAAAATAATAAAGGTTGGGAGAATGGGAGTACTTACTGGGAATTTCACATATATACACAGGTATATAAGATGGGGTACAAATTATTACATACTGACTCCTAGCCTAAGAACCACAATACACACTTATGTACTATCCACTACCAAAGAGAGTTACGGGTTTGCTTAAAAACAAAAAATCATAATGCTGATGTGTTTCTAGACTCATGTTAATTCACCAAGTATTTCTCAAATGCCTGGACCCAAATGGGGATAACCGGAACCAGGAGGGTCCTTATAGAAATTAACCAGGGTAAGAGACACTTGTCTGATTTATTTTGATAATGGCAATATATTCACTGAATAAATATACACTCAAGAGTAATTTGTTTTCAGCAGCAAAATTTTTAAAAAGTACAAGTCTGTCATATGAATAAGTCAGTTTAGCTTTCAGCAAATGGTATCTAGTGGGACAATAAATTCTGGGTATAAGAAAGCACTTTAATACATTTTCCAATCACTTATTTTCTACAGATACAGTGAAACATAAAAGGCATAGTGTTTTCTTGCTTCTCAGTAGTCTCCCTATGAGAAACAATGGAAGATGCTTAAATAATCTGTAAACTTGAGGCTTTGACTTTTTTTAATGTAAGACTTTATTTTCACTGAATATCATTTTGTGCAGCAAATAAATTCCTGCCTGCCTGCAAGAGCAAAGGACATCTTCAAACAAGGACAAAATGACAACGCCCTTCCAAAAGGTTCGAGTTTTTTAAATTTAAATTTTATCTTTATAAATTAAGTAAAACATTCATATGGTACTCTAGATTTATTGTAATGAACAAAAGTATATCCAAGCTGTAAGTCTCTTGAAACATTTATGAAGAGTCTGGAGACTGGGTTCTAAACTGAGTTCTGGCATTAGGAAATAAAAACGCTTGTTGACTTTTACGCACTGCGAAACTTTTCTCATCTACCAACAAGATGATTGGATGAGATCAGCTCTAAGGCATTTCTGAGCTCTTGTTCCTATGAGAGTCCTTTACAAAGCTTTTAAATTCAGCAACTAATGCATGACTATAGAAACAGGCACTCTCTAGTTTTTCATAATTAAACTAAAAATGATAATAATAGCATGCTATTCATTTTTAAATTTCTGTATTGTAAAATGTTTTTATTGTATAATTATACAATATTAGTTAAAACATTATATTTAGATGTTCTATTGATTTTTAATATTATAGGCAACATATCTCTGCAGATTAGGAAATAACCTAAGTAGAATAATAAATTATCTTTTCCATTTTCAAAAGCTACATTACAAAACTAGGCTATAAAACTTTTGATAGATACTTCTTGTTAATGAATTACTAAAAGTAAACCATAATAATCCATCAAAGATTAAACTGTAAAATTATTTATGTTCTAAAACAAACCATAAGATTTTTCATTTCTCTTGGTTTTATTAAGTATATAAAGACAAAGCAACAGAACTAGAGACAGACAACTGGAGGAAAGAAGAAGAGAGAGTATGAAACCAGTAAAAAATATTTTTTATTAGAGCTTGAAAATTTTCATTTAATTGCTCTGAAAAGGGAAAAAATTTGGAAGTGATGCCTGAAACAAACACGATAAGGAATTTCCGTTACATCAATCAATACCTGCAGATCTTGTACCTTCCTCACTGCAGTAAGGCATGTGTGCTGCATTCTTCTCTTGCATTTAAAGTCTACAAAAGGCCAGGCGCAGTGGCTCGCGCCTGTAATCCCAACACTTTGAGAGGCTGAGTTGGGCACATAACTTGAGGTCAGGAGTTTGAGACCAGCCTGGCCGACATGGTGAAACCCCATCTCTAATAAAAACACAAAAATTATCCAGGCGTGATGGCGGGCGCCTGTAATCCCAGCTACTCGGGAAGCTGAAGCATGAGAATCACTTGAACCCAGGAGACTGAGGTTAGGGTCAGCTGAGATTGTGCCACTGCACTCCAGCCTGGGCAACAGAGCAAGACTCTGTCTCAAAATAAATAAATAAATAAATAAATAAATAAATAAAAATAATATAAAGTCTACAGAAGTGCTCATGAGGGCAGAACATTTTTTAAATGAACCAAAAAATGGCTTGATTAAAAATCTTTATGGCCGGGCGCGGTGGCTCATGCCTGTAATCCCAGCACTTTGGGAGGCCGAGGCGGGCGGATCACAAGGTCAGGAGTTTGAGACCATCCTGATGAACATGGGGAAACCCCATGTCTACCAAAAATACAAAAATTAGCTGGATGTGGTGGTGCGCGCCTGAATCCTAGCTACTTAGGAGGCTGAGGAAGGAGAATTGCTTGAACCCGGGAGGCGGAGGTTGCAGTGAGCCAAGATCATGACACTGTACTCGGTCCTGGATGACAGAATGAGACTCCATCTCAGAAAACAAAAAACAAAAAACAAAAAAACAAAAAAAACTTCGCAAACAGCTCTGAAAATGCTCACCAAATAAAATATTCACACATTTTTATATGTAACTCAGAAGGTATAGTTTCAAAGAGCATACACTATACCTCCAAAGTGGTTATTAATAATTTTTAAAGACTACTTCAGAAATACTTTTGAAAACAACTGTTTAAACTTCCCATGTTATAACTTTAATAGCATTAAATCAGAATCTAGTCCAAAGGAAACAGATCTTAATAAGCCAGAGGGTTCAAGTGACTTGCCTGGGTCTAACGTTTGTGTGTTCTTTCCACACCACCACAGGTGGAATTTAGAAATCATCAAAACAAAATAAATTAACACGTTTAAGTGTTTTATCACCAAATCTAGTAGTAGGAAACTTTTCATTACTGATAAAATGTAGTCATGGGAATTTACTAACTATGCAAATATAAAGGTTGCCAAGTTAACGGCTTATCTTACTGCATAAGCCACCAAAAAAACTAAACTAAAATTTAGTATAAAAGAATATGAGCTACTCCTCTCCCTGAGACTGTTCATCACTATACCATCCTTTTATAACCCCTCTCTTCCTTTTTCTCAAAACAATGAAACAGTAAGAATTATTTTATAAGTAAAGTACTGGAATACTGGTGGGGCTGGGGATGGGGAAGGGAAGAGGATGAATGGAAACCTGATTTATCCAAAAATTACCCTTAAAGCAACATTTTAGTTAACATGAACTTGACTACAGTTTACCTCCTTTTATTGTGCTTCACTTTACTGTACTACTCAGATACTGCACTTTTTACAAATTGAAGGTTTGTGGCAACCCTGCATCAAGCAAGCCTATCAGTGTCATTTTTCTAAAAGCATGTGCCACTCCATGTCTCTGTGTCACATTTGGTAACTCCTGCATTATCTCAAACGTATTCATTATCATTCTATCTGTCATGGTGATCTGTGATCAGTGTTCTCTGATGTTACTACTGTAACTGTTTTGAGGCACCACAAACCAGGCTCATATGACAGAGGGAACTTAATTGATAAATGTGTGTGTGACTGCTCCACCAACCAGCATTCTCTCTCCCTATTCCCTGAGATATAAAAATATTGAAAGTAGGCCAATTCATAACCCTACAATGGCCTCTAAGTGCTCAAGTGAAAGCAAGAGTTTCAAGTCTCTCACTTCAAATCAAAAGCTAGAAATAAGCTTAGTAAGGAAGCCATGTCTAACGACCTGACAGCCTAAAGTCAGGCCTTCTTGTGGCAAACTATTAGCCCAGTTATGAATGCAAAGGAAAAATTCTTGATGGAAATCAAGTTACTCCAGTGAACACATGAATAATAACAAACTGAAACAGCCTTATTGCTGATACGGAGAAAGTATGAGTGATCTAAACTGAAGACAAACCAGCCACAACATTCCCTTAAGCCAAAACCTAACCCAGTGTAAAGCCCTAACTCTCTTCAATGCTATGAAGGCTTAGAGAAGCGAGGAAGCTGCAGAAGAAAAGGCTGTAGTTAGAGGATGGTTCATAAGGTTTACAAAAGAGGCTATTTCCAGAACATAAAAATGCAAGGTGAAGCAAGTACTTATGCAGAAGCTGCCGCAAATTATCCAGAAGATCTAGCTATTATAAGATCACTGATGAAAGTGGCTACACTCAATGACACATTTTCAATGAAGACAAACAGCTGGGAAGAAGATGCAATCTAGGACTTTCATAGCTAGAGAGGAGAAGTCAATACCTGGCTTCAAAGCTTCAAGGCCAGGCTGACTCTGTTGTTAGGAGCTAATGTAGCTGGTGATTTTCAGTGGAAGCCAATGCTCACTTACCATTCTGAAAATCCTAGGGCCCTTAAGAATTATGATAAATCTATTCTGCCTGTGTTCTATCAATAGAACAACAGAGCCTAGATGACAGCACATCTGTTTACAGCACATGGTTTAGTGAATAATTTAAGACCACTGTTGAAACCTGATCCTCAGAAAAAAAGATTTCTTTCAGAATATTACTGCTCATGGACAATGCACCTGCTCACTCAAGAGTTCTGGTGGAGACACAAAAGAAGATGAATGTTTTCATGACTGCTAACACAATATCCATTCCGCAGTCCATGGATCAAGGAGTAATTTCATCTTGCAAGTCTCATTATTTCAGAAATAAATTTTGTACATTTATAGCTGCCATGGATACTGATTCTCTAATGGATCTTGGCAAAGTAAATGGAAAACCTTCTGGAAAGGATTCATCATTCTAGATGGCATTAAGAACACTGATGATTCATGGGAGGAGGTCAAAATATCAACATTAACAGGAATCTAAAAGAAGATGATTCCAACCAGCACGAATGACTTCAAGGAGTTCAAGACTTTGGTGGAGGATGTCACTGCAAGTGTGGTGGAAGTAGCGGGAGAACTAGAATTAGAAGTGGAGGTTGGACATGGTGGCTCATGCCTATAATCCCAGCACTATGGAAGGCCAAGGTGGGAGGATCTCTTGAGGACAGAAGTTCAAAACCAGCCTGGTCAACATAGTGAGACTCCCTCTCTACAAAATACAATTAAAAAGTTAGCTGTGCATGGTGGCATGCACCTATAGTCCCAGCTACGGGGGAGGCTGTGGAAGGAGGATTGTTTGAGCTCAGAAGTTTGAAGCTGTAGTGAGCCATGATTGTGCCACTGCATTCCAGCCTGGGTGACAGAGTAAGACCCTGATTTTAAAAAAAAAAAAAAAGTAGAGCCTTAAGGAATTGCTACACTCTTAAGATAAAACAAACAGATGAAGAGTTGCTTCTTATAGATAAGCAAAGAAAGTGATTTTTTTGAGATGGAATCTACTCCTGGTGAAGATGCTGTGAATACTGTTGAAATAACAACTAAAGATTTAGTACAGTGTATAAACTTGGTTGATAAACCAGTAGCAGGGTTTGAGAGGACTGACTGTTTTGAGAGAAGTTCTACTGTGGACAAAATACCCAAAGCATCCAATGATAAAGATAAATCTTTCACAAAAGTCAATCGATCCAGCAAGTTCACTACCTTATTTTAAGAAACTGCCACAGCTACCTGAGCCTTCCAACAACCACCACTAGCATCGGTCAGCAGCTATCAAGAGGGAGATAAAGACCTCCCACCAGCAAAAAGATTATGACTTGCTGAGGGCTCAGATGATGAGTAGCATTTTTTACCAATGAAGTATTTTAAAATTAAGATGTGTACTTTTTTAGACATAGTACTATTGTACTCTCAACAGACTACAGTGTAATGCAAACATAAGGTTTATATGTACTGAAAATCCAAAAACTCATCTGTCTTTATTGCAATATTTGGTTTTTGCAGTGGTGTGGAACCAAACTTGGAATATCTCTGAGATATGCCTATATTTCCTTGATTCCTAATGTGAATATGATACATGTGAAAAATTGTGAAAAATGAATCTAATAAATAAGCAATTCAAACTATGTAGATAATAAATCTCAAAACCATGTATACTGATACATTCTTTGATATATCCTACGACAAAACACAGCTTAACAAAGAATATGTAATGCGCACACACGCTAAATACCTTTCATCTTGCAGATATATTCAGCTCTCTACATAAGAAATACCCTCGGAAAACATTTATGCATATTTTAAAATGAGAACTTTCCCGCTTTACAACAGCAGCATTTTATAATAAAATACTGATGCAATTGTTTCAGGATTCAAAAATATTTATTTCATTACAACCCTGTTTTTCCCCCCGAAAAAAAGAGTTGAAGAATAATTTTCTTGTTAGAATCTTAAGCAGGAAAAAAACCCTGACAAACCCAACAAACAAAAACATAAATTACCCAACTGTTTTATCAATGCTTTAATATAAATTTTGCAAAGGAGGAAGGGCTCCACAAAATATACGCCCTGTATAAGTCAGAGAAGGTGCAAACTTTCAACCCAATTAACTCAGGATCTGTTTCAGTTTTGAAAAGATCATAAGCTTAAAAAAAAGAAATCTACGCTGGCTGAATTTTTACAAAGCAGGAATGAAATACTGGAGAGAGACATCTTCTTGAACCAAAACAAGCTGAAGAAGGCTATTGTCCCAAATATTGCATAAGGCCATCGTGGGATTTATTTGCTGTCCCTCCAAAAACTGCAGGAGCTTCCGATTATCTACCCGCACTTGCACCATGCTCTCCGGGTCTCTGTGTGGAGGCACACCAGCCGACTCCGGAGGGTTTCCAAGATTTTTAAAGTAACTTTTAATGGACACCACCTCCGTCTCCATACTCAGGGTCATCCTGCCCCTGAGGTTTGCTTCCACCAGCACGTGATCGCCCACGTTCGCCATCCTCTCCACGATGCTCCTCAGCGTCCTCCAGCGCGGCAGGTGGATGCTCGCGTCGGCGGCGCGCAGGCTGGGCGGCGGGCAGTCTCGCCACGCTCTCCGGGGAAGCACCTGCACGGGCAGATCGTGCACCACGCTGCGAGCGCGGCCCAGGGGCGAGGCCAGCGCCACCGCCACCGTGAGGCAGGGGCGGCGCCTGTGGGTCAGCTGCAGCTTCAGGGACGACGCGCCCGCCGCGCTTCTCGCCGCCCTGGACAGGTGCTCCGCCGTCAGCTCCAGGTGGATCTCATCGAGGTCTTCCGAGGCACCTTCCATGCGAAACTGCTGGAAGGCCCCCCGCCGCACCTCGCACCACAGCCCGGCCTCGCACCACAGCCCGGCCTCACGGAGGCCGCGGAAGCCCGCGGGGCCGAAGCACAGGCTGTCAGGGCGCACGCGGAGCACGCAGACCTTCGCCAGCCTCGCGACGGTGCCGCTGACGTGGATGAACAGCTCTAGACGGCCCTTGCCGGTGATCTTGGCGCGAAACTTCATGACGCCACAGCGAAGGCAACTCGGGGCCTCTGAGGTGGATGCCACGTGCCACAAGTCCTTCCGGTCCGCTGGGGTCCCCGGCGCTGCCCTCCCCGCCCTCCCTCCGGGCCCCAGCAGGGCAGGCACTCGGGTTCCGGGCTCTGTTCTGGCTTCCGCAGCCCCAGGCCTGGAGCCGACGCCGGGTGGGCGCGCCAACGCCGTTCTCACCTGCCCGCCAGCCCTCTCACAAAACGCTTCCGTTTCCGCTCCGGTTATGAGAAGAGCAGGCATTCCACTGCTGACACTCCTCAGTATTCTCGCCACTATGAAGACAAAGTCATCACTCAGATAAATAACCACTTTTAATCTCTATGGCATACACACTGATACCATCTTCATCAATCGTACATGAAGATAGAGTTCCACGGGTCGTACGAAATTATAGCATACTAGGCATACATTTTACAACCTCATCTTCACACATAAAATATGTAACAGGCATCTCTCCATGTTGGTGAAACAAATCTACATCATTTTCATGGCTGCTCAGTTTTCCAATGTATAAAGTTAGAATACAAGTGGCACTCAGATGATTTCCAATTTTTTGCTATTATGAACACAATGAATATTTTTGTACAAAATAAGTTTTGCCCATTTACCCAAGTATTTCCTTGCGTTAAATTCCGAAGTGAAGTGCTCGTCAATGAATGCACTTTTAAAATCCTAATAAATATTTTCAAACTGGTCTGCAGAAAGCTGCGTGAACACTCTAGCCCACCAGCAACACTGGGTATTAGCAATCTGTTTCATCTGTGGCACTCTGGCAGGCAAAAAAAAAAAAAAATTCAACTTGCACTGTGTGTGAATTCCATTTTATGGCCTTCGCATCTTTTTACTGAGTTTATTTTTCTTGATTTCAAGATATCTAGCAAGAACATTAACCCTCTGTCCATTACATGTACTGTAAATATCTTCCCCAGTTTATCATGTGACTTTTCACACTGTTTTTGGTACTCTTTGCTCTTGGGAAATATTGAATCGCTTTCAAAGTCCTGTTTCTGGTACTTTAATGTTATCTGTTTTTATGACTTAGTTGTTTGACTCAGTTGAAATCTTGCAGTACCGAATACCTAGCTGATACACACAATTCACTAAACAATCCACTTCTCCACTAATCTGAAATGTCAATTTTATTTTAGACAAAAAATTCTCATTTTTGCCTCAATGTTTCCTGGCCCTCTCTATATTTTCTCCCACTGCCCTATCTTGCACCTGTACCAGTGATTTAATTTCCATATTATATTTCAATATCGAATAGGACAATCTTTCAGAACTTCTCTCATTCTCTCACAGATATTGCTCCAGAGGAACTCAAAAATATTTTGTCAGAGTCTAAAAATAATCTTCCTGGAATTTTGCTGGGAATTATCACCACCCTGACATAGTACATACTTACACTTCTTTGTTTGCTGTCTAGCTCTAACCACAATAATGTAACTTAGAGGAGTTATTTGTTCCGTATACCACTGGACAGCCAGCATTTAGAACAGTATCTGCCATGCAACTGGTGTTCAACACAAATTTTTACATGAATGTATGAAATGTATAAATTGCAAGGTAATTTCAGGATATTTTGTATATATATATATATATATTTTTTTTTTTTTTGAGACAAAGTCTGACTCTCATCGCCCAGGCTAGAGTGCAATGACGCGATCTCAGCTCACTGCAACCTCTGCTTCCTGCCTCGGCCTCCTGAGTAGCTGGGATTACAGGTGCCTGCCACCATGCCCAGCTAATTTTTGTATTTTTAGTAAAGACGAGGTTTTACCATGCTGGCCAGGCTGGTCTCCAACTCCTGATCTCAAGTGATCTGCCCGCCTTGGCCTCTCAAAGTGCTGGGATTACAGGTGTGAGCCACCGCACCTAGCCAGGATATTTAAAATATTTACATTAAATCCTCCCACTTATTCAAACCATTTTTTTGACTGTCAATGAATTATTCAGTTCTGTTCTTGGGGAATTCACATAATATATAGTATCTTGAAGTCAGTCAAGTCACTGAGCTCTCCTGAAATAATTTTTCAACTGATCTTTTATGTTTCTTATGTAGAAAATCTTACTATCTTCATGTACTATAATTATGGCTTTTACTCTTCAAGGTTTATGTCATTTATTTAACTGACATTGTGTTTGATGTAGTTTTCAAAACACTGCTGAATAACAGTGGTACTAGCATCTTATTTGTAACTAATGAGGAATCCTATAGAGCAGTGTTTCCCAAATTGTCATTAGTGCCCCCAAGAGTCTTTTTAGGTTTTTTCCGTAATTGCCCTTCATGAAATTTTATTAATAATACCATTAATATAATATATATCTGTATTATATACTATATGTATATCTTTACTTTATGTCAAGATTTATTTTGTCCCCTCAAGAATTATTCCTCCTGTTGATAATCCATGCTTTAACATTTCACCATTAACATGATGTTTGCTATTAATACTTTATTATGCAAACAAAATATTTAGTCTTAATTTGTTGGGGTTCTACTTTTAAAATTAGGAATGGATATTAAATTTTATCAAATAGTTTTTCATCATCCTTCAAGATAATTTCTCACCTAATATAGCAAATTAAAGTAATAGATTTCCAATTACTGAATTACTGTATAATCTAGGAATAAACAGTACTTGGGGTTCCATGTTCCAGTCCTTTAAACACTCCTGGATTTGATTTACTAACATTTTACTTAGGAGTTCTACATCTTTAATTTTACTTGTAATTGGTCTAGAATTATCTTCTCTTGTACTATTAATTTGCTTTTGGTATCCAGACACATTCAACATTTCAATATTATTGGGCAGTTCTATAACCACAGCAGCTATGTTTCACTTACAGAAAGAATGTGAAGTTTCCCATACTTTTCACCTTATAGTAGCTTAAATAGTACAGGAATAATCTGTTCCTTGTAGGTTTCCTGTAAGTAGCTTCTAAAACCATCTATTTCTAGTGCCTTGCTGGGTATGAGTATTTGGGAATTTCTTTCATGCTTCTATGTCCGTATGTCTTAAGACAATTTTACTGTATTTTGAGAAAGTCAGAAATGTCATTTTGATTTTCAAATTTAATATGCTTTTATATGTAAAAATCTATTTTCTCAGAGTTAGATATGCCAATCAATGACTGTTTTACTAATTTTTATAGTCTTTGATGTAAGTTGTCAATTCTATTTTCCTTTTTCAGAAGAACCATGATCAAATTCATCACTTTCCACTTCAGTATTAACTCCTTTTTGCATTTTGCTATTTCCTTCCTACCTTTCTGGACTGAACACTTAGTCCATTTGTTTTCATTCTCTTTGCTTAATAACATTTAGAGCCACTATTTTTCCTACCTGTAGCTTTGATCATATAGCATTATTAAATAAAATTATGAAAAGCCACTGATTTGAACTGAGTTGCTGCATTACACCCAACAGAGCAACTCAAAATGGAGTCACTCATGCTAGGTCTCCAAATCACAAACCAAAATCTAAACTGTTTACCTGTAATATCTGACCTTGCAGGAAATCTTGAGGAATGCACTAAAGTTTCTTTTGTCGAATCTCTTTATTTACTTATTTAGTGAGCTTCCCTGATGCACATTTTAGATCAAGAGTCAGGAAACGGATTTAGGGGGAGAGATCATTGTGTCAACAGGAGGCAGGACTAGATCGCAGGCCCAGACAGAGCAGCATGGGAAGGCTTGCATTGTGAATTTTAGCCCCAGATTGACTGCAAGAACAATACCAGTAATCTCAGACCCTCTGAAGGAAGTAAACTGCTCTTGCAGGACCCAGAAGACAATCCAAATACTGTGACTGCCCCAGCTGTGGAAGTGGGAAAGGGGGAACTTCCTCTCCCAAACACACACTCCCACTGAAGACGCTGAAGGTCTGTTTGCAGGAGAAGTTTCCGACTTTACCTGGAGCTGAGTCAATGTGGAGAGGCGAGTGAAATACAGGGGTAGAGGAAGCAGCAGAAAGGCCCTGGGAGCTCGCTGTGTCCCCTTGCAGGTCATTCCTGCCTGGCACCACAGGGATTCATCTGGAAGGTGGCCTGAGGAGCAGGGGGTGCAACTCCACAGGGAGAAGGAAATCTCTAACTGAACTTTGTAACAATTTGAACGGCGTGAGAAGCCTCCTGGCCAGAACTTGGGAGAGGACGCAAATCCGGTGTGCAGACTCCACAGGCAGGGAGAGAACCCAGCCTTTTTAGTTCACAGCTGGGAGGCAGGTAGCCTGGGGCAGATTTTTATGCCTATCTTGCCACTCGGGGTGTTGTGGGGGGGCATGGTGGTTGTGAGACCAGCCCTTCAGTTATGCGTGGGAGCTGGGTGAGGTCTGTGACTGCAGGCTTTCCCCCACTTCACTGACAAACTGCATGACTCAGCAGAGACAGCCATAAGGCCCCTAGGTACACAACTCCACCCCCATCCTCCAAGACTCACCCATCCCCATTCCCCAACCCCCCACCCCCCCCCCCCCCCCCCCCCCATCCACCCACCCCTCCCTCCCCCCACCCCACCTGATTGTCCTTCCCTACCCAACCTGCTGGCCTAAGACAAAGGACACACAACACACAATCTTGGGAGTTCTAGGGCCCCACCCACCGCCTGTCCCTCTCCACACTACTACAGCTGATGCTTTCTGGAAAGCACCACCTGGCAGAAGGCCAACCAGCACAAAAATAGAGCATTAAACCACCAAAGCTAAGGACCCTCCTCACGCAGTCCACTGCACCTTCTGCCACCTCCACTGGAACAAGCGCTGATATTCACGGCTGAGAGACCATAGATGGTTCACATCACAGGACTCTGTGCGGGCAACCCCCAGTACCAGTGCAGAGTCGGGTAGACTCGCTAGGTGGCTAGACCTGGAAGAGAGACAACAATCATGCAGTTCGGCTCACATGAAGCCACATCCACAGGAAAAGGGGGAGAGCACTACATCAAGGGAACACTTTGTGGGACAAAAGAATCAGAACAACAGCCTTCAGCCCTAGACCTTCCCTCTGACAAAGGCCACCCAAATGAGAAGGAACCAGAAAACCAACCCGGTAATACGACAAAACAAGTCTCTTCAGCACCCCCCCAAAATCGCACTAGTTCACCAGCAATGGATCCAAACCATGAAGAAATCCCTGATTTACCTGAAAAAAAATTCAGGAGGTTAGTTATTAAGCTAATCAAGGAGGCATCAGGGAAAGGCGGAGCCAACACAAGGAAATCAAATAAATACAAAAAGTGAAGGGAGAAATATTCAAGGAAATAGATAGCTTAAAGAAAAAACAATCAAAAATTCAGGAAACTTTGGACACATTCTTAGAAATGTAAAATGCTCTGGAAAGTCTCAGCAACAGAATCGAACAAGTAGAAGGAAGAAATGCAGAGCTCGAAGGTCTACAAATTAACCAATCGAACAATGACAAAGAAAAAAGAAGAAAATATGAACAAAGTCTCCAAGGAGTCTGGGGTTATGTTAAATGACCAAACCTAATAATCAGTATTCCTGAAGAAGACGACAAATCTAAAAGCTTGGAAAATGTATTTTGGGGGAACAATCATGGAAAACTTCCTCAGTCCTGCTAGAGACTCAGACATTCAAATACAAGAAGCACAAAGAACACCCAGGAAATTCACTGCAAAAAGATCATCACCTAGGCACACTGTCATCGGGTTATACCCAGTTCTGACTAAGGAAAGAGCTAAGACTAAGAGCTGTGAGACAGAAGCACCAGGTAATCTACAAAGGAAAACCTATCAGAATAACAGCAGATTTCTCAGCAGAAAGCCTACAAGCTAGAAGGGTTTGAGGCCCTATCTTCAGCCCCCTCAAACAGAACAATTATCAACCAAGAATTCTGTATCCACTGAAACTATGCATCATATATGAGGGAAAGATACAGTCTTTCAGACAAACAAATGCTGAGAGAATTTGCCATTACCAAGATAGTACTACAAGAACTGCTAAAAGGAGCTCTAACTCTTGAAACAAATTCTGGAAACACAACAAAACAGAACCTCTTTAAAGCATAAATCACACAGGACCTATAACAAAAATGCACGTTACAAAGCAAAAACAAACAAAAAAAAACAACAAAAAAAGTACACACGCAACAGCATGATGAATGCAACAGTACCTCACATTTCAATACTAACATTGAGTGTAAATGGCCTAAATGCTCCACTTAAAAGATACAGAACCACAGAATGGATAAGAACTCACCAACCAATGATCTGCTGCCTTCAGGAGACTCAGCATAAGGACTCACATAAAGTAAAGGGGTAGAAAAAGGCATTTCATGCAAATGGACACCAAAAGCCAGCAGGGGTAGCTATTCTTATATCAGACAAAACAAACTTTAAAGCAACAGCAGTTAAAAGAAAGGGGAAATTACGTAATGGTAAAAGGCCTTATTCAACAGGAAAATATCACAATCCTAAACATATATGCACCTAAAACTGGAGTTCCCAAATTTATAAAACAATTACTAATAGACCTAAGCAATGAGACAGACAGAAACACAATTAATAGTGGGGACTTCAATACTCCACTGACAGCACTAGACTGGTCATCAAGACAGAAAGTCAACAGAAACAATGGATTTAAAAGATACCTTGGAACAAATGGACTTAACAGATATATACAAAACACTTCATCCAACAACTACAAAATATGTATTCTATTCAGCACCACACGGAACCTTCTCCATGACAGACTATATGATAGGCCATAAAATGAACCTCAATAAATTTAAGAAAATTGAAATTATATCAAGCACTCTCTCAGACCACAGTGGAATAAAACTGGAATCAACTCCAAACGGAATCTTCAAAACCATGCAAATACATGGAAATTAAATAACCTGCTCCTGAATGAGCATTGGGTCAAAAACGAAATCAAGATGGGAATTAAAAAATTCTTCGAACTTAATGACAATAATGAAACAACCTATCAAAACCTCTGGGATACAGCAAAGGTGGCACTATGAGGAAAATTCATAGTTCCAACCACCTGTATCAAAAGTCGGAAAAAGCACAAACAGACGCTCTAAGGCCACCCTCGAGGAACTAGAGAAACAAGAACAATCCAAACCCAACCCCAGCAGAAGAAAGGAAATAACCGTGATCAGAGCAGACTTAAATGAAACTGAAAAAACAACAACAAAACACAAAAGATAAATGGAACAAAAAGCTAGTTCTAGGACGCTGAGGCAGGAGAACTGCTTGAAGCCGGGAGGTGGAGGCTGCAGTGAGCCGAGATCATGCCACTGCACTCCAACCTGGGCACCAGAGCAACACTTTGTTTCAAAAAAAACAACAGCTGGTTCTTTGAAAAGATAAATAAAATTGACAGACCATTAGCATGATTAACCAACAAAAGAAGGCAGAAAATCCAAATGATCTCACTAAGAAATGCAACAGGAGATACTACAACTGACACCACTGAAATATGAAAGATCCCTCAAAGCTACTATGAACACCTTTACACACATAAACTAGAAACCTAGAAGAGACGGATAAATTCCTGGGAAAATACAACCCTCCTAGCTTAAATCAGGAAGAAATAGATACCCTGAACAGACAAATAACGAGCAGCGAGATTGAAATGGTAATTTAAAAATTACCACCAAAGAAAAGTCCAGGACCAGAGGGATTCACAGCAGAATTCTACCAAACATTCAAAGAATTGGCACCCATCCTTTTGACACCATTCCATAAGACAGAGAAGGAACCCTCCCTAATTCATTCTATGAAACCAGCATCACCCTAATATCAAAACCAGGAAAGGACATAACCAAAAAAGAAAACTACAGACCGATATCCCTGATGAACATAGATGCTAAAATCCTTAACAAAATACAAGCTAACTGAATCCAACGACATATCAAAAAGATAATCCACCATGATCAAGGGGGTTTCATACCAGGGATGCAGCGGTAGTTTAACATACACAAGTCAATAAATATGACGCACCACATAAACAGAATTAAAAACAAAAATCACATGATCATCTCAATAGAGACAGAAAAAGCATTTGACAAAATTCAACATCCCTTTATAATTAAAACTCTCAGCAAAATTGGCATACAAACGACATATTTAATGTAACAAAAGACATGTATGACAAACCCACAGCCAACATAATACTGAATGGGGAAAAGTTGAAAGCATTCCCTCTGAGAATGGGAACAAGACACGGATGCCCACTCTCACCACTCCTCTTCAACATAGTCCTGCAAGTCCTAGCCAGAGCAATCAAACAAGAGAAAGAAATAAAGGCATCCAAATCAGTAAAGAGGAAGTCTATCTGTCACTGTTTGCTGAAGATATTATCATTTACCTTGAAAACTCTAAGGACTCCACCAGAAAGCTCCTAAAACTGATAAAAGAATTCAGCAAAGTTTCCAGATACAAAATTAATGTACACAAATCAGTAGCTCTTCTATTCACCAACAGCAACCAAGTGGAGAATCAAATCAAGAACTCAACCCCTTTTACAATAGCTGCAAAAATAAATAAAATACTTAGGAATATGCCTAACCAAAAAGGTAGGTCTTTCAGAAGACCTCTACAGAGAAAACTACAAAACCCTGCTGAAAGAAATTGCAGATGACACAAAAAAATGAAAACACAACCCATGCTCATGGATGGGTAGAATCAATATTGTGAAAATGGCCATACTGTCAAAAGCAATCTACAAATTCCATGCGCTCTCCATCAAAATACCACCATCATTCTTTTTCTTTCTTTCTTTTTTTTTTTTTTTTTTTTTGAGGCCAGTCTGGCTCTGTCGCCCAGGCTGGAGTGGCGGATCTCAGCTCACTGCAAGCTCCAGCCTCCCAGGTTTTACGCCATTCTCCTGCCTCAGCCTCCCGGTAGCTGGGACTACAGGCGCCCACCACAGCCGGCCCCAATTTTGTATTTTTTAGTAGAGATGGGGTTTCACCGTGTGTAGGATGGTCTCGATCTCCTGACCTCATGATCCACCCGTCTCGGCCTCCCAAAGTGCTGGGATTACAGGCTTGAGCCACCGCGCCCGGCCTAATACCACCATCATTCTATACAGAATTAGAAAAAACAATTCTAAAATTCATATGGAACCAAAAAAGAGCCCACACAGCCAAAGCAAGACTAAGCAAAAACAACAAATCTGGATGTACCACACTACCTGATTTCAAACTATACTATAAGGCCATAGTCACCAAAACAGCGTGGTACTGACACACAGACCAGTGGAACAGAATAGAGAACCCAGAAGTAAAGTCAAATACTTACAGCCAACTGATCCTCGACAAAGCAAACAAAACCATAAAATGGGGAAAGGACACCCATTTCAACAAATGGTGCTAGGATAACTGGCTAGCCACATGTAGGAGAATGAAACTGGATCCTCATCTCTCACCTTATAAAAAAGTCAACTCAAGGTGGGTTAAGGACTTACACCTAAGACCTGAAACCATAAAAATTCTAGAAGATAATGTTGGAAAACCCCTTCTAGACATTGGCTTAGACAAGGATTTCATGACCAAGAATCCAAAAGCAAAGACAGTAAAAACAAAGGTAAATTGCTGGGACCTAATTAAACTAAAGAGCTTTTGCGTGGCAAAAGAAACAGCAGAGTAAACAGACAACCCACAGAGTGGGAAAACATCTTCACAATCTGTACATCTGACAAAGGACTAATATCCAGAATCTACAGTGAACTCAAACAAATCAGTAAGAAAAAAAAACACTCCCATCAAAAAGTGGGCTAAGGACATGAATAAACAACTCTCAAAAGAAGATATACAAATGGCCAACACACATATGAAAAAATGCTCAACATCACTAATGATCAGGGAAATGCAAATCAAAACCACAATGCGATACCATCTTACTCCTACAAGAATGGCCATAATCAAAAAATCAAAGAATCAAAACACAGTAGATGTTGGTCCGGATGCGGTGAACAGGGAACACTTCTACACTACCGGTAGGAATGCAAACTAGTACAGCTGCTCTGGAAAACAGTGTGGAGATTCCTTAAAGAACTAAAAGTAGAACTACCATTTGATTGAGCAATCCCACTACTGGGGATCCACCCACAGCAAAATAACTCAATACTCAAAAAAGATACCTGCACACACGTTTATAACAGCACAATTCACAATTGCAAAATCGTGGAAAACCCAAATGCCCATCAATTAATGAGTTGATAAAGAAACTGTGGTATGTATATACGATGGAATACTATGAAGCCATCAAAAGGAATGAATTAACAGCATTTGCAGTGATGTGGATGAGATTGGAGACTATTATTCTAAGAGAAGTAAATCAGGGATGGAAAACCAAACATTGTATGTTCTCGCTGATATGTGGGATCTAAGCTATGAGGATGCAAAGGCATAAGAATGATACAATGGACTTTGGGTACTTGGGGGGAAGAAGGGGAGGGAGGTGAGGGATAAAAGACTACAGGATATGGTGCAGTGTATACTGCTTGGGTGATGGGTGCACCAAAATCTCACAAATCACCACTAGAGAACTTACTCACGTAACCAAATACTACCTATATCCCAATAACTTACAGAAAATACAAATAAAAATAAGAGTCAAGAAATTATAGTCATCAAGAGAAATCTAGTCTGCTACCTATTCTTGTGAATAAAGTTTTATCAGAACACAGCCACATTCATTTGATTCCATGTCATTAAGGCTGCTTTCTCACTCAAAGAGTACACCTGAGCAATAGCAACTGAGACCTCATGGCCAAAAAATACTACATTGCCCTTCACAAAAAGAGTGTGCCAATTCGTTAGGTGATGGTAAGTCAGCATTCTTTCTCCCAATAACATTCTCACATGAAACATTTTCAGCTGTAACTCCTTAATTTTCAGATGTAGAAGACACTTCTCTTGTTTCCAGCACTGGTATTTTCCTCATATTGACTGGAATATATCAGAAACTAGGAGGAAAAGTCAAAGCCACTGGAAAATACGTAAAGCCATCTTCACCATGGAGTCATACTGATGCAAAACTGAGCAAATGATTCAAATGTTACTTATGTTTACAACAGGAACTTCAAAAACTGTTCAGCATCACTTTCAGAAAATTTAGGTCTATTAAATTATTATTTAGAATTGGGAAACTTGGTGCTTTGCTGTTTTGTTTTGGCACTTTACAACTTTTTTTTCTGAGCAGTTTTATTAAGTTTACAGAAAAATTAAATTGAAATTAGAGTTTCCATCTACCCCTTCACTACCAGTCCCTGCTGTTTCCTCTGTTATTAACATCTTGCATTAGTGTGGCCGCTGTTATATAACTGATGAGCCAATACTGATGCACCATTAACTAAGTTCCACAGTTCACACTGGGGCTCTTTGTGTTGTACATTTTATGAGTTTTGACAAATGTATAACTTATAATTGCATGTATCCAATATTACAGTATCATACCAAATACTTTCACTGCCTTAAAAGTCCCATTTTCCCTCTTCTCTTAGCATAGCAATTATGTTAAAAAAAACCAAACAAACAAACATTTTTTCAGTGGCTATCTTAGAGTTTGCAATATGCATTTATAACTACACCAAGTTCACTCTCAAATAATACTTTCCCCATTCATGGACAGTGGAAGTACCTTGTAACAGTATTCCCACTTTCTTCTTCTCATCCCTTACAACACTGGTGTCATTCATTTTAATTATCTATAAGCTATAATCACCATACGTTTTGTTGCTGTTATTCTTCAGAACTGTTGTCTGTCAGATCAATTAAGAAAAACTATTTTACCTTCATTCATCTACAATGCTCCTCCTTTCTTCGTGTAGATCTGAGTTTCTAATCTACATCATTATCGTTTTGTTGTTTTTTGATGAATATCTTTTAGTGTTTCTTACAAGGACGGTTTACAGGTAACAAAGTTCCTCAACTTTTGTTTATCTGAGAAAGTATTTCTCATTTGCTTCTGAAGGATAATTTCATTTGTATACAGAATTTGATGGTGATAAGTGTGATGACTGGAAGACGACGTACCCAGACAGCTGAGCTGGTAAAGCATTATTTCTCGGTGTGTCTGTGAGGGTGTTTGGGGAAGTAACTGGCATTTGAATCAGTGGACTGAGTAAGAAAGCTCTGTTCTCACCCATTGTAAGCAGGCACCCCAAAGCCGGTTGAGGGTCTTGATCGAAAAGGCAGAGAAAAGGCAAATTCTCTCTTTTCTGGAACTGGGACACTCATCTTTTCCTGCTCTTGAATCACCAGAATGCCACGGTCTTCTGAGCTTTGGATTCCCAGGCTTATACCAGTGACCCCCCACCCCCCAGGTTCTGAGGCCTTTGGCCTCACACTGACAGACACACTGTAGGCTCCCCTGGTTCTGAGGCCTTCAAACTTAGGCTTGCCAACACCTGTCATGGGACTTCTCAGCCTCCACAGTCATGTAAGACAGTTCCCCTAATAAATTCCCTCCCATCCATCCATCCATCCATCCGTATCCTGTTGATTCTGTTTCTCTGGAAAGCCCTAATACACTGGGTTTTTTTCTTTCAGCACTTTATTTCACTTCACTCTATTCTTCCTTGCATGGTTTCTGAAGAGACATCTCATATGACTCTTATCTGTGCTCCCCTATAGTAAGTTGCTTCTTTCAAGAGTTTCTATTGGTTTTTAATTTTCTGCAATTGGAATAGGGTATGTTTGAGTGTAGATTTTTGGTATTTGTCTTGCTCCATGTTCTCTGAGCTCCCAGGATCTATGGATAGCTGTCTATTATAATTTTGGAAATTTTCAGGCATTAATGCTTTAAGTCATTCCCAGGAAGAGACTCAGCCATGCTGTGCCTCCATCATGTCTCCCCTACAGTCCCCTCATTGTTTCCCACGCTCTCTTCTGGGTGACGCATGATTTCTCCCTCTGTTGGCCTCCAGCATTCCAGAACTTAATTCCTCTGCCCTACCTTTTCAGGTGAAAGAAGTGCTCTTCTCATTGCCTGCAGAGCCCTGTGCTCACTGCTGAAATCTGCATTCTGCTGTCATCCTCAGCATCGGGTCTCTCAACACCTATCCCACCTGCTCCTTAGCCAACTAACTTCCACCATCCACTCATTCAGTCATCACTTTCTGTAGGAAGCTACACCTTCCCTCACCTCACTCCCCACCAACCTAACCTCCCTCAGCCCCAGGCTGGATTAATCGCACCCCCTCTATACTAATCTCTACCATTCAACCAGTAAAAGTAGAGATAAGAGTGTTCTCTTGGGATCTACGAGTAATCGGTCCTGGGACATTCTGTGGTTACCAAAATCTGGGGATTCTCAGGTTCCCTACATAAAATTGCATAGTATTTGCATATAACCCATGCGCATCCACCAGCATACTCTAGATTACTAATCATCTCTAGATTACTTATAATACATAATACAATGTAAACTGTTATCAAACTGTACTGTTTTTGTTATTTTTTATTGCTGCATTGTTTTTCCTGAATATTTTCCATCTGTGGTTGGTTCAATCTGTCCATGCAGAACCCATGGATATGGAGAGCTGACTGTATTTCTTTATTACCTACGTGGTGCGAGGCACATGAAGGGGCTGAATAAATGCTTAGGAATGAACCTCTAATTGGTATGTCTGCTCCTCAAGGACAAGTGTTACCACCTGCAACTGTCTGCATCCCGCACCTGGCTGATCTCCCGCACCTGTCTGCATCCCGCACCTGGCTGATCTCCCACACCTGGCTGATCTCCCGCACCTGTCTGCATCCCGTACCTGGCTGATCTCCCACACCTGCCTGCATCCCGCACCTGGCTGATCTCCCGCACCTGTCTGCATCCCGCACCTGGCTGATCTCCCGCACCATGTCCTTGGACTCCATGGAGCTCAGATTCTTCCTGCTCCATGTGAAATGCAGCAATCACAGCTTGAACTCCCCACATTCCAGCTACATGCCAGATCTTTCCAGCCAACCTGAAACACAGGTGTCTGTGGAGGAAGATAAGGAACCTCCTGTGGTCCCCTGCCAGCCCTGAACGTTGCTAGAGGCAATGGCTGAGGTTATACATTCTGGCAAATTCTGCTGGTCCTAACCAAAGCTGCCCAGTATGAAGGGAGTCTCCTTTGGAAGACACACCCTAGGAACAGCTGATTCTGTCTGGGGTTCCACCACTGCTGCTAGTGCTGTGGGTGGAGGGGGAGGCCACAAGGCCATGCTGGAGGCTGTGCTGGGCCAGTCTTCATCTCAAGGGGAGGCAGAGGACTGGCAGGCACTTTGACTGTTCTGCTGGTCTTTCAACCTGACTCCTGATCCTCCTCAAGCCACTGACTTTCTGTTACAGGAAAAAGAAAATGTGGGAAGAGCAGGCTCGCTGCTTTGGGCTGGAGAGACCCTAGGCTCTACCCGGAAGGATGGAGAAGGACTGCAACAGCTGGTGGGATTGGCTAAGGAAAGGACTTCACAGTGATGGTGTGGCCCTCCAGCTGACGTGTCCGGTAGCCCATTAATGAGTCCAGAATTTCCCTGACATGTAGCCCAAGGACAGCATTAACTCAGTGTGCCAGGGGTCCTTGGAGTCAGGGAGTGGCTGGACGTAGTTTCAGTTCCTCTTCATAGCCCACATTTATCTGTGGGTCCCTCATGATTTCCTCTGAAGTGCCTCTCTTACTGGGGTTTGGGAGCAGGAATTTCTTTAGGTGTTCATATTCCACAAACATGTAAAGGGAATGTGGTATATACCTGCTTTGGAAGCTCTGCAATAGTTCTGTCCAGTGTAAGACAGAAACCTGATGACCACCGACCACTGCATAGAGAGTGACTCCCAGGCCGCCCACATCCACCGCAGAGCCATCGTACTTCTGCGTATGTTGCCTACAAGAGTTTCAGGACAGTGTAAGAAGCACTGACACAGAAGTTATCTACCCTGTTGCCAAAGGTGAGCTCGTTGCTAAAGCCAAAGTCTGCAAACATGAAGTTCGGTTCAGCGTCCACACAAGCAGGTTCTTTGGCTGTATGTCCCTGTGCAGGATCCCCGTCTGGGGGCAGTACTATCTGTTGGATTCTGCCTTGGGCCAAAAACTTAGGCAGAGCCAGGGACTAAAACAGGTGCTTGGCATTTTACAATAATGACTCCTACTGAGGTCATAGCAAGAAATGGACCAATCACAGCTGAGGATAATCCACTGTGGTTTTCTCATTTTTGGTCTGAAGAACTTTTTTTTTAATTTAAAAAAAAAAAAAAAGGCAGGGAGGAGGACTTCAAAGGGCTTTCTGTTCACACAGGTGAAAGTGATCAATACTTTTCAGTGTGGCAAATTAAATCCATAGAATGCTTCCCTCCAGTCTGAAAATCTGTAATTTTGACTTTTAAAAACTCATAGTGTCCACACTGAAAATATTCCTTTCTCTTTAATCTCTGAATGATTGGTCTCAAAATGATGCCACAACTTGCATCACATAAGAAAATGTTCTGTTGCATAAGACACAATAAGGTAACTATTAACATCTATAGAGCTGAGGGTAAGACACATTTTCATTTCTTATTTAGAGTTTTGCCAAGTCTCTGGAATAAATTCCTCTTTTCCATGAGCCAGGGAACTTGCTATGTCCATTGGGGTATCTTTAAATGTAGAAGTTGCAACTGTAGGTCAAGAAAGTAAGTCTTTTTCAGCCAGGCACAGTGGTGCACACCTGTAGTCCCAGCTACTTAGGAGGCTGAGGCAGAAGGACCACCTGAGCCCAGGAGTTCAAGACCAGCCTAGGTAACATCATGAGACTCCATCTCAGAAAAAAAAAAAAAAAAAAAAAAATTAAGCCTGGGCACGGTGGCTCATGCCTGTAATCCCAACACATTGTGAGGCCAAGACAGGCAGATCACTTGAGGTCAGGAGTTAGAGACCAGTCTGGCCAACATGGCAAAATCCCGTCTCTACTAAAAGTGCAAAAACTAGCCAGGCATGGTGATGCACTCCTGTAGTCCCAGCTACTCGGGAGGCTGAGGCAGGAGGATCACTTGAACCTGGGAGGTGGAGGTTGCAGTGAGCCGAGTCTGGGTGACAGAGTGAGACTGTCTCAAAACAACAACAACAACAACAAACTGTATTTGTTTTTTAAGCCACTAAGTCATTACGTTCCACATCCATATCATTCAGCATCAATGGGGGGTGCAGGTGCTAGGCACGGTGCCAGGTGCCAGGACCTGAGGGGAAGGAACCAGAAGCCACTTCATTTCTTCCTTCTCTAAAACTCATCCTTGAATTTTTCAGATTCAAGTATTTGACCTATATCATTTTGCTTCTCTCTAAAGAACAACTTCTAACATTTTAACTTCTTTTAATAGTTAAGGCAAATCTAATGGCAATAAATCCTCTCAATTTTGTCTGGAAAAATGTTTATTTCCCCTTCATGTTTGAAGGATAATTTCACTGGATGAGGAATTCTATGTAGGTGGGTCTCTTTTCCTTACTTGCTTGCATGGTTGCTGAAAAAAGGTCTGATGTAATTTCCATTCTTGTCTCTCTTCATGTAAGGTGTCCATTTCATCCCTAACCCCAGCTTCCTTCAGTATCCTTCAGTATTTTGTTTTTTATTTTTCTACAGTTTGAATACAATATGCTAAGTGTAGATTTTTTCTTTTCTTTTCTTTTTTTTTTTGGGTACTTTCTTGCCTACTGTTCTCTGAGTTTTCCAGATCTGGGAATATCATTAATTACGAAAAACTCTGAGCCATTATTATGGCAAATATTTCTTCTGTTCTTTTCTTCCTTCCCCTTCTTGGTTCCCACTACACATATGTTATACTTTGTGTAACTGTCCCACAATTCTTGGATGTTCCATTCCATTTTCTTCAACCTTTTTTCTCTATTACAGTTTCTGAAGACTCTACTGACGTTTCTTCCAGTTCACTGATTCTTTCCTCAGCCATGTCCGGTCTACTGATGTGCCCATCAAAGGCACTCTTCTCTTCTGTGAGTTATTTCTACCATTTCTTTTCTATTCCTTCTTCAAGTCTCCATCTCTCTATTCACATTACTGATCTGTTGCATGTTATCCACTTTTCCCATCAGGGCCCTCCGCACGTAATCACAGCTGTTTTAAATTACCGGTTCGATCATCCTAACGTCCTCACCACACCTCAATCTGGTTCTAATGCTCGCTCTGTTTCTTCCAAATGGGGTTGTTGTCTTTAGTTTTTGCCTTGTCATTTTTTGTTCAAAGCTGGATATGCTGTATTGGTTAAAGCAACTCAATACTGGTCTCCCACAGAAATTTTCATCCCAACTAAGAAGTTGGGATGCTCTGTATCTGCCTGTTGTCTCTCTTATTTGGGGGACAGTAGTTTACCCTGTGACCTCAATTTTCTGATAGATATAAGAAAAGTGGCTGATTTTCAGTTTGTTTAGTTTTTTCCTTATTGTGAGGATTAGAGTGGTGACCTCCAAGCTCCTTACGTCTCAGATCAGAAACTGCAAGAGTTTTGTTTTCGGTATTTATATAAGTAAGTTGCATTCTTATAAAATTAAAGTACATTTTACAATTCACTAAGAGCTTTAGTGTATGTGATTTAAATGATAAGGTAAATTTCATTAAGTTTGTAGACTCTGTTTTAAAATTCACGACCGGGCGCAGTGGCTCACCCCTGTAATCCCAGCACTTTGGGAGGCCAAGGCGGGCAGATCACTTGAGGTCAGTAGTTTAAGACCAGCCTGGCCAACATGGTGAAAACCATCTGTACTAAAAATACAAAAAAAATTAGCCGGGCATGATGGCGGGCGCCTGTGATACCAGCTACTCAGGAGGCTGAGGTAGGAGAATCACTTGAATCTGGGAGGCAGAGGTTGCAGTGAGGCAAGACTGCACCACTGCACTCCAGCCTGGGTGACAAAAGTGAGACTCCATCTCAAAAAAAATTCACATTTATCAAAGAAAAAAGATAACAATACAATTGTCTTTTATTTGCACTGGTTAGTGTTCCATTAAATTAGTGCCACTGATGCCTCAACAGTATTTGGCTCAAAAGTTAAGCTGTGAAACTGCAGCAGTCATATTTTATTTATTCAGAAATATAAAGTGCCCTTTTTAGACTATCTGGAAATAGAAAAGATCTCTATTTCTTGGAAGAACAGATTCCTTAGGGTGAGAAGGAGCAAAACCTTTTCTAATAGTACAGATATTTTGAGATCTATGTTTTCAAAAGTACAGCATAATGCACTAAGGCCTCATTTACTAGACACCATCAGTAACGAAGGGTTCTGCCTCGAGGAAATCTCCAAACAAATCAGACTTACACTTCAAAACTCAAAAAACATATATAAATTTTTACTATGTTGGCAGGGATCTTTCTCATCTGTATTTGCTTTCCCAATATGAAACACAACTGAACTTGAAAATATGATAACTAAAAAGTATGAAATATTGCAAGAAATACCAAAATGTGACACAGAGACATGAAGTGGGCACACGCTGTTGGAAAAATGATGCTGAGACACTTGCTTAAATACCGGGTTACGACAAACTTCATTTTGTTTTTTTTAAAACAAGCATTATCTGTGAAATGTAGTATCCACAAGGCACAATAAAGCAAACTGCAATCAAGCGAGGTGTGATTGCAAACTCTCCAAACTCCTCATAATCCAAAAATGAGAAACTGAGAACTACCAACACATTTAATCAAATTTTATATTACTATGCTTGGTTCAAAGAACAACAGCACAAACTCTGAGCTAGAAATTAAGCGAAAATACCAAATTGATTACATAATTCACATGCAATTAGCCAAATTTGAATCATTATACCAAAATAGATAAGGCCAAAATGAGCTTTTTATTGCCATGATAATTACAGAACAAGTGGTTCCAAATGAATGATAAAGACTGCTGACATGATTACTTCCTTTCCCTCAATAATTCTATAAAAAAATAATAAAGACAGAATTTGCTGAGCCTTGAAAATGACTTATTTATTTATTCTTTTAGCTAGCTAGCCTTTGGGTCATGTTTCCTCAAAAAAGTTCATGTACTCGGTTAAAAAAAAATTACCTTGTACTAAATATGAACTGTGAACACTTATCAAAGCCTTGCAGTAATAATGAGGGTAAGCTATAGTGGAAAAAAAGAAAATGTGCAAAACACAATAATTTCAAAAACTGCTGGGAGAAATGAGTAAGCTACTGTAAAGGCTTTTCTCTCATACTCTTTTCCAGATCAAATTCATGCCTCTTCTCCTTGGCAATGAGAAACTACCGTACTGATCTCTTCTCTCTGCTACTAAATCCTGAAGCTGTGGTACAAAAAGGCCTGGCCCTTGTATTAACCATGTTTGTTTGTTCGTTTGTTTTCAGTGCATTATGATGCTTTGACATTTTGGAGCCTGTGGACCAGGGAAGGGACTGCCCCTCTGAGAACTGGCTAATTCCCAGAGGTCACAAACTACTTGCCTGGACTGAGTACCCATCTTCAATTAGGCTCCTCCAATCAGGGACACTGCCCCCAGCCCTACATACCCCGGATGCCAGCCAACTAGGGACCATTCCTACAGCCCAGAGCCCTCCAAAAAATTATTCAAATGATCCAATCCTGAACTCGCTCAGCTTGCCTACCCGGCCTAGCCATTCCTTCCTGAGAAACCCACAACAAAGCCTGCGGCCCATGCTTTCCCCTCGCTCCCTCCGCCTCCTGACCTACCCCCAGTGCTTCCTGTGGGACACGGCTTGCCCACCCTCCTGGAACTGTGAGTAACACAGTTTTCCACAACAATCTTATCCTACTCTGTTGGCCTCACCCTACCCAGATGATAATAAAACCTACATTTTAAAAGTCTTCCCTTTTCAACCTTTCTGAGCCACCGTGACTCAATACTAATTCTCCCTCTTCACCAAAAAACGAGACTCTCAGGCTGGGGGCGGAGGAAACAAAGCAAAAAACATTTTGAAATTCTCAACTCCTTTAAGTACTTTAGGGGGAACTGGTCATGGTAATAGCATTGTTTTTTGCTTTTCTTTTTGTTCCTTTATTCAAATCATCACAGAAGGTCAGTGAATGTGCGCAGACATTCAGGAGTGCTTGAACAGACGTGTTCTCCATTCTAAAAGAAATGGGTGCCACGTCAACCCACTGCTTTAAACCTCTTCAACATCATGGAGAGGACAGGTTCCTCTGGTGACTCTGTGGTTTCCCATATTATACTTTATGGGGATTCTGACCCCTTTATTAGTGGGTTAAAGTTTTTGTGTTTAGTGCACAGTTAGCATTTGAGGTGGTGTATGTAGGAATACACATGGCTCTTGCCTTTATTTAAAATATTTTTCAATATAAAATCAGAAACAATACAAATTACATGAGGACACAACTAGCCATCCATCAACAGATAATATAACTTAGATATTAAGCAAACATTGATGACTTATCCAGGTCCTTTTTTTTTTTTTTTTTTTTTTTTTTTTTGAGATGGAGTCTGCCTCCCGGGTTCAAGCAGTTCTCCTGCCTCAGCCTCCTGAGTAGCTGGAGTAACAGGCATGTGCCACCATGCCTGACTATTCTCCTGCCTCAGCCTCCTGAGTAGCTGGAATAACAGGCGTGTGCCACCACGCCCGACTATTCTTCTGCCTCAGCCTCCTGAGTAGCTGGAATAACAGGTGTGCACCACCACGCCCAACTAATTTTTGTATTTTTAGTAGAGACAGGGTTTCACCATGTTGGTCGGGCTGGTCTCAAATTCCTGACCTCGTGATCTGCCTGCCTTGGCCTCCCACAGTGCTGGAATTACAGGCGTGAGCCACTGTGCCTGGCCTTATCCAGGTACTTTTCTATGTTCTTGCCATGCAATAACTTTTAATCCTCAAAACTCCCCTATGAGGATGGCTCATTAAATACTTTGTCCAATACTCCACAACCAATAACTATCACAGCAGGAATCACACCCAGGCAGTTTGCCTTAGGAGCTGTGCTTATAATCTCTCTCTCTCTCTCTCTCTCTCTCACACACACACACACACACTCTTCACGTTGTCCTTCACATATGAAAAGGGCCCCCTAAAAGAACTGTTTTCCCTGAAGTGCTTGCCTCCCTGACCAGTTCTTCAGTGTGACCATGAGCATGTAATGAGAGATGCTACCTGGCACAAAGGACGCGACCAACAGTGTTTAATCAGTGCAAAGTGGCCTGACCAATGTGGGGTAAAGAACGCCGGCGTCATTAACACCACACTTTTGCCAGACAAATCAAATTGTTCAGCTATGGAGAGGTAGAAAAGACATTTAACCAAGAGTCAGACGGCAGAAATTCAAATCCTAACTATATGATTTATTCAGGTCCCTTTAATTTCTATCAGTTTTCTCATCTTAAAATAGGAATAATAACTAAATTCACAGGAATCCTGTAAGGATTAAATGGAATCATGTGTACCAAAGATCTCTGCAAACTTTAAAGCCCAAAATAAAAGTAACATAGTGTTGCTACCATTCCCGCTTCAAAAACTAACTTTAGGTGAATTCGTGGGCCGGGGGGTCATCAGCTGTGCTGCCATGCGAGAGACTGGGGGAGCAAGGAGGAGAACGGCCTTCAATTGTTTTAAGATAGAAAGTATTTTCGTCAGAGAAAATACAAAAGCCGTTTAAGATCTGTGCTGCATAACTTAAGAAAGATGAAAGCAGCAGGCAGAGAGGCCTGACACAAAATAGTAACAGTAACAAAACAGTACACAACCGTGATGATCTCCCAGAGGCAGGGCACAGGGCTCCAGGGCAAGTGGGGAAAGCGCTTCTTTAAAGCCACAGCACTGCAGTACGTAACACGGTGGGAAAATTCCAAACACTGAAGATGGGCCGTAGTCAGGACAGCCAAAGATTAAGCTGAATTTTATTCTAAACAAACAACTGCTTTATTTTCTTGCCTCTTAATTTTTAGCATATTAACTCCAATCCAAGAAATGTTTCAGTCACAGTCCAAAAGCATAATGTTCTTGCTTACATAACTTCAAACATCTATATAGTTAAAGAATTCCTGGTGATTTAAAAAGCCAAATATACATATAATTTTAATTATATGTATATTTAAAAAACTAGAAGAACATAAAGTAAGTGTATATTACAGCTGTGGGGGTGGAAGGACAACATTTGGACTTGACAGAAAAATCACAACGGTGAACACACTAAGTTCTTGGCCATAAAGAAACATACGTCTTCTATAAGTTACTAAATAAAAGACAACAACTCTAAAAGCCAAACAGGAAGTCTGCAAAAATATTCAAAATGTCAAAATACAAATAACTTTATTATATAAACAGCTCACAAAAATCAATCCAGAAAACACCAAGAGCTTCAAAAAAAAAAAAAAATAGAGAAGGTATAAGCTTACAGTTCACAACAGAGGAGATGCAACCAACCAACAAACTTATGGACAAAACCCAACCTCAGAGAAACGCCAACTGAAATGGAGGTTCCACTGCCGGCCTATTAACAACACAAGCTCTTTAAGATGATCTGAAAGGATCATCGTTCTCAGCTGAATCTGCACACAGCTCGCACACATCACCGGCAGCAGCACAAACGGTTCCAATACTCCGAAAAATAATTTGACCACGTGCGTCAAAGCCTTCGCTGTGCTTCCACACTTTGACTCAAAACGTATTCTTGAAAAGTGAACAACGACTAAAATAATTCAAACCATGGGGACTGTTATTAGGCATGAAGATTCCCATAACTGCAAAAATGTATTACAGCAAGAGGGGGAAAAAATGGAAACATCCACCAAAACATCCAGTAAAATGTGAAGGTTCAGTCAAGGAAATATTACGCAGCCAGCGAAACATTATGAAAAACATGCAAGACCAAGAGAATGCTTACAACAAATTAGTAAAATAGACATAGGTCTAAATAAACAGGCAGATAGGTATGAACAGACAGATGTACAGAAAAAGTTCCTAGAAGGAAGTATTCTAAAAGACCAAACGGTTTTATTAACAAGGGTAGGATTATTAGAGATTAAACAGCTTGTCAAAAATCACAGCGATTAAGTGAAAGAGGTGGCATTCAAAACCAGGCCCTTGCTCTGTGCTATTCTCCGGACGACTGTTTTGTTTTGTTTTGTTTTGTTTTGTTTTTTTAGTATTTATTATGGAAATCTTAAACATACATAAAAGAAGAGAGACTAGCATAAGGAACCTCCAAGTTCCCATCACCCAGCTTCAACATTCTATCTCTTGTTTTAGCTGCCTCTCCTCCTCAACATACTTTTATGTTGTTTGTTGAGGGAGCTCTTTCAAGTGTTGTATCGTTTCACCCATAAATGATTTAGTTTGTATCTCTACAAATGACATTGCGCCCAGTCCCAGCTCAACTTTTCCATATGGTCTAAAAGTTATTTTGGAGTTGATGTGTTAGAATCAGGACCCAATCAATGTTTCTATTTAAAAAAAGAAGAAAAGCTACCTTTATACAAACAAGGGCCTATGCTTAAAGGAATACAGAGAAAGGGCTAGAAGGATGCACACCAGGGGTTAATTATCCTGAGAATGAGACTGGAGAAGGGTGAAGGGGCCAGGGAAATTGTGTTTTTAAATATTTTTATATTGCCTTCCCTGTGGCAATAAGCATGTATATACATGTTTTAGAAATGTAGGTAGGCCTTAGACCACACAGAAAAGCCCATTTCCAGAGCACTGCAGGGCAGCTGCTGGCTGGAGATCCAGGCAGCCGAGGGCCTCCTTAAGAACGCTGACCACATGAGGCTTCCTCTGGCAGCTCTGAGTTATATGCATTTTTCTGGGCTGGAGGGTTGCCCATTTCTCCTGTAAATTAACTATCTTAAGAAAGTGATTATAACAAATAACAGTATCCTTTACATTAAAGAAAAAGGGAAGAAAAAAAAAACCACTGTGCCAAGCTCTCTGACACTAATCTTCCGTGGGCTTGCCTCGGCCTGTCGTCATATTCTTTCTTCACTCCTTGTGTCTAGTCCAGTGCCAGACACTCAGTGAAATGGTGGCTGGGCTGACCAGACCTGGGGATGCATGGGCTCTCTGGAAGGGCTTTTCTTTCTTCTCCTCAGCAACGGCAGCAGAGCCCTCAAGGGTTGTGTGAAATTCCTGCCACAAGAAGCTATAAGATGTGGCTTCTGAGAGGGGTGTCAGTTAGATTTGTTTCACAGGCAGATGCCATTCCTTGAGTCTGTACTGTGTGCCATGCACTGTCTTTTAAACCAATAAATCTGGTCACAAGAGCAACTGCCAAAACCACTGTAAAAACTGAGCACCCTAACTACATCCTGAAAGGTTACAATCAACCCGTGACAGTTCCTCTTGATCTTCAGTACAATTCACGCCAAGGAAAACAATGAGATAAATCCAAATTAACTAAACATCTGAGCAGAACAACTCCTTTCCTATGGGCCACGTTTGGGTGACAAGAGGCCCAGTTCAAATCCAACCTTTAACTGAAAGGCCCAAGAGGTGAAAAGTGTGATATTCTATTACTGCTTCCACACAGAACTACACGAAATCCAGAGATTCTAATTTGTAGGTGCAGACCTTTGATGCTGTGTCTCCTTTCCACCCTCACCAAAAAAGTATTTTAAATGTTTAAACCAAAATGAATTTTGCCCCTAATAAATTTTAAAATATTACTAAGATATTCATAACAAAAGTTACCAGAAAAACTTGTTTTTCAACTATCGTTTAGTCCTACAAAAACTAGGCCAAAACTCATTTAAGCTTGACTTTTCCATTTAAAAAATCCAGCCATAAAAGAGAATAGGATAGTACTGAGAACAAATAAAACAATTCTGACTTTTCAGTTCTAAAGAAAAGCCCAAACAAAGGTAGCAATCTTTTTCTTAAAGATAAACCTGTTTTCAACAGAAACGCATTCGGAAATACGATTTTTTTTTTTGAGACAGAGTCTCGCTCTGTCGCCCAGGCGGGAGTGCAGTGGCCAGATCTGAGCTCACTGCAAGCTCCGCCTCCCGGGTTCACGCCATTCTCCTGCCTCAGCCTCCCGAGTAGCTGGGACTACAGGCGCCCGCCACCTCGCCCGGCTAGTTTTTTGTATTATTTTAGTAGAGACGGGGTTTCACCGGGTTAGCCAGGATGGTCTCGATCTCCTGACCTCGTGATCCGCCCGTCTCGGCCTCCCAAAGTGCTGGGATTACAGGCGTGAGCCACCGCGCCCGGCCGGAAATACGATTTTTAAAGTGCTGTCCAGGCACTGGGGTTCTCCAGACACTCTGCTTCTCGGCCTTGGCAAGAGAATCAGCTGCTCTCGAGGCCAGCTCCCACTTCAGTTACCAGAGAGCAAAACCCTGGTCCTTTTCCCGCTCACTGTTAACTCCTGGAGGATTCTGCCCGTAAAAGCTAAGGTGGAAACGGAGGGAATCTGTTCCATCAGGATTTATTCACTGAGAGTTCCACATCGAATTTTAAACAACCAATTAGCACTGGCACTGGTGAAGCTTCAGAAGGGGTGGGAACAGGAACCTGCACGACAGAGCACTGCGGAAAGTGCCGATGACCAACAGCCAGTCACACAGGGCACTTCTCTCCAGCACAAGCCTTGAGCGTTCCACAGTTCCTAGTAAATATTTCCGAGTTTCTTTTTTTTTTTTTTTTTTTTTTTGAGATGGAGTCTTGCTCTGTCGCCCAGGCTGGAGTGCAGTGGCGCAATCTCGGCTCACTGCAAGCTCTGCCTTCCGGGTTCACACCATTCTCCTGCCTCAGCCTCCTGAATAGCTGGAACTACAGGCGCCCGCTACCATGCCCAGCTAATTTTTTTGTATTTTTAGTAGAGACAGGGTTTCTCCATGTTAGCCAGCATGGTCTAGATCCCCTGACCTCGTGATCCCCCCGCCTCGGCCTCCCAAAGTGCTGGGATTACAGGTGTGAGCCACCGCACCCGGCCCCGAGTTTCTAAATTACAAGTTCATTTCCACACATGATTACTTGACTATAACCATCATTTATCAGTATTTTTTCCTCTCTCTCTCTCCAAAGAATTTTCACTTTCTAGGTAAAAGTCATAGGGTAATGACTAATAATACCATGCATGTATTTTGCCATAATTGACATAAAAAGCCACATATATGATTCCACTTATATGAAAGTTCGGAATAGGTAAATCCATGGAGGCAGAAAGTGGGAAAGGATTGATAATGGATTCCGGGTTTTCCTTGGGTGTGATGAAACTGTTCTGGACTTAGATAATGGTGATGGTTGTTCAACTTTGTGAATAACTGTGCTTCAGAACTCCTCTGAACATTAGTTTAACATCATCAGCACCATAAACACAGAACCCAAAAAATGTAACACAAAAGGAAATACAAGATGATATCATTTTTAAAAAAGTACCCAACATGACTCCATTCCTGAAGTCTGATTCCAGATCAGTTGAGGCTAAAGTAAACCAGGGCCAGGAGTGAAAAGGTACAAGGGGGGTAGGAGAAAGCTTTACCCTCATAGTGATGAAAACAGAGCTCAGGTATTGAAACCCAGGGTGAAGAGTAGCAAAAAAAGCAGCAGAACAACTCCAAGCTAAATAGGTTGACCTTGTGGGAAGATGTGAGTGGCCTAGACTTTCTAATCCTTGACAAACATCAACACCACCAGCTCCATTCCAACAAGACTGCCAGGAAGACATGAAAATAAAGAAGCTAAACAATGCAAAATCCCAAGTGATATCAAGAGTCTACATATGTTTACTCAAATAACAAAATACTTGACCATCTCAACAAGAATGTTCAGGAATGAGAGAGGAACAAAATCAAGAAAATATTACTAAGCTATTCATAATGAAAGGACTGGATAAAAAGATATTCTCCTAAATTTATACTATTACATAAAAACAAAGTTTCATTTGTCTCAACTTGTCAAATCTCTAGGATGAAATAAACCAATATCACTGCTGACAAATATAATAACTATGGTAAACAGGCATGCCAAAATCAATGCAGAGTTCCAGAAAAGGTCAAGAAACCAACCGTCAGCTTAAATTGGCTAATTTCATTAAAATTGTTAAACATGACAGGATGTCACTAACTCCCAGGTTCTTTCACATGAGCAAAGTTGGATTAATTTGACCCAAATTTTGTATAATAGCTTTTCCAATTTCCAAAAATACATCAACTTTGTCACTGATCTTACAAATTCTGCTTTACTTCTCCAGCTCTATCTCAAAAGAAACTTCTCGAAGGCCATAAATCTTGACATAGTGAAAGCAAAATAATCACAGCACTCAACAGTGCCGTTAACATTTCTGAGCCGCGAGGGATTAAGCAGGCAGATGCTATGGAAAGTGCCTGTCAGGAAAGGACAGCCCAGAGTTCAGAACGCACCACAGCTGCGAGGGATTGAAGCTGCTCGCTATGGAATCAAGCTTAGGAGAAACTCTGGGCACAATTCCGGCATCCGAAATAAATTAAAGTAAACAGTATTGCTCTCGCTCTCATCCACCCTGTTAGCAGCCTCTCGGCTGAGCGGGAGACCACACACTCAGACCACACAGCGCCAGCTGAACTCACTCGCACGCAACGTCTACGAGCTGTCACTCTGCAGCAGCCCAGGGAGGGAGAAGGATGAGGTTGGGGGGGGGAGACAGCACCGCAGGAAGGGGGGAGGGAGACAGGAGAGTCTTCCCTGTGTGCAGCTGGAGAGAGTGATGTGTGGTTTGGAGAAGGGGGCGGGTGGAATCCATAAACCTCCCTGAGAAAACAAGCTGGTCATGGCCTTGTGTAGTCTTGACCTGTACTCCCCCATACCAATTTAGTAGCTGATGAAGGATTAACAAAGCATCCATTTAACATCAATTAACCTCCTATCCATCACAGGGCAAAAGAGAAAATTACTATTACAAAAGCATTCCACTAAAATCAAGACAAAAGGCCACATTTTCTTATAATTTATACTGTACACTTAAGTAAATACATTTTCCTTATAGATGTACTATATTAATATTAAACCATCTGCCTCTTTTCCTTTAATGAAGCACACAGGGATGGATTTGAAGTGTTTTCTGCAATAGAAGTCAGAAAATGTTAATTCTGTAATGTTCCCATATTTAATATCTCAAATTAAAACTGTGGCACAATTTTAATTTTCCAAAATATTTACTACTAGAACAAAAGACAGCAAGTTGTTATTTTTCACAGAACTTCAGACTTAAAATACATAGAAAAAAAGCAGTAATAATATAAAGAAAAAAATCACAAAATGAAACCACAACTGAAAGTAGTTTTAGAATCATAAAAGCAGTACTTTTTACTATTTTAGTAAAGAACAGTTTCGCTAATTTCAATAGCAGACAAGAAATCTGAACAAAATGAGTGATCACGGTCTCACCTTGTCATGCTCCCAGATGCTCTTCTCAGCTAGAGAAGGCCAGGAACCGGAAAAATACAGAAGTTCTGACTCACTGAAGACCAGGATAACCTCTACTCAACAGGCCACGGAAGGCCTCATGATGTTAAAACACTATTTCCCTAACAGATCAGACTATAGAAAGGTGATTTTCCCCACAATCATTAAAAAAAAAACAAAACCCTCCCAAACGTCCACCCTTCCCCACATATGACTCCACCTGGCAGCACTGGCATCACCAGGGAACAAATCGAGCAGAATCTCAGTAGCTTTACCTGTCCAGAACCATCTTGGGCCCAGAGGACCCCCGAAGAATCCTGTTGCGGAGTTGCCTAGTGAGTTTCAACAGTAAAATTAGACTCAGCCAGACTCTCAGGGCACCCTAAAATATAATCAAAGTAGAGAACTCACCAAATCGTTCTAGAATCAGGCTCAACCTACCCCTAAGACAGACTCGTCCCCGCTGGGCTGGGCTGGGCTGGACCCAAAGGGATGGCCCAGAGATACTGAGAAAAGGGTTTGGGAAAATGGTGATTTTCTTCCCCAGTTCTCTATAAACACAGACTCCAGTCTTCCTGAGTGAGATCAAGAGCAAGTTACATCAGCACTGCCACAAATTCTACCATATAACAGCACACCCTGGGACAAGTCTCAGAGACAGGGTCATGAACTCTGCAATCCAGTTTTCCAAATTAATCATCTTGTTCCTCCTGCTCCATCCCCAAATCATGGTTAACAAAAATACAACCATGCACAGATCTGAAAGAACCCACGGGGTCCACACTGTACAGAGTTAGGGCCTGAGAAGAGGCAGAAGACTCGCTGGGCCTCAGAAGGGCCATCTGCAGAAGAGAAGGACTAAGCAGGTAAGAGACCATGTGTCCTGCTTTCCTGGACCTCTTTTTTTGAGGTGGAGTCTTGCTCTGTCGCCAGGCTGAAGTGCAGAGGGGCTCACTGCAACCTCTGACTCCTTGGTTCAAGCGATTCTCCTGCCTCAGCCTCCCACGTAGCTGGGATTACAGGCATGCGCCACCATGCCCGGCTGATTTTTTTGTACTTTTAGTAGAGACGGGGTTTCATCATGTTGGCCAGGATGGTCTCAAACTCCCGACCTCAAGATCCACCCTCCTCGGCCTCCCAAAGAGCTGGGATTACAGGTGTGGGCCACCGCGTGCCCAGCCTCCTGGACCTCTTTTTAGACTTTTTTCCTTTCTCTACCTCTACAAACAAAAATAAATGAACTATCATCTACGGTTTCAAATGAAAGCATATTTGTGTATATTTTAATTCTTTTGGGAAAATAATCCAACAATTTAAACCATATAACTGATAAATGACACTTGCTTTGTATTTATTTATTTTGGGAATGGGAATCAAGACCTTCCCTCCCACTACAATGTTTGGAGGTAACGGATTAAGGGGACGAGAATGTGCTTGAGATGACCAGGAAGCAATACTGGACGCCAGACAAGCACACAGTGAACGCCCGACCACTTAGCTCTCAGAGCCCCCGTATAAAAGACATGCTACATAAATACTGGATTACTCGGCTATTCTCATAAAACAAGCACTGGATTCTGTCTTAATTGGAAGAGTTACTCAGAGGTCTCCTTTATTCCCCAGGAACCACAAAGCCCTCTGCCTTAGCATGCCAAGTCTCCTCCTAGAGGACAAGGGCTGTCACGATGTTGCACCGGGAAAGGCTGCAGGTCTAAAGGTGGCTGGACTTCCAACTGATGCCACCGGACACTGATGACATGTCAGAACTGAACCAGGTCAGTGCAAATTCATCCCTCTCCCCCCGCCCCCAACAAATACATGAAGACAGAAACTTCAAAGAAGATACACTACTTAATAGGAAAACAAAAGAGTTTCACACGAGAGCATAGCATTATTTATTCACAAATCTATTGCCAGTAGTACCCAATGTCCTACTAGTCTATTAGATCTACATGGATAGGTGTAGCTAAGATAATTCTTAGCATTTTAGGAAGTATAGTTTTTCAGAAAAAATCATGTCAGGGTTTTGTTTTCCCAGAAAGACAGACTGCCTGAACAAGATTGAAGAAATCATTATCAAATAATATTCTGTTTTGTTGTTGTTGTTGAGACAGGGTCTCACTCAGTCACCCAGGCTGCTGCAGTGCAGTGGTGCAATCATGGCTCACTGCAGCCTCAGGTGATCCAGGCTCAAGTGACCCTTCCACCTCAGCCTCCTGAGTAACTGGGACTACAGACGTGTGCCACCACACTCGGCTAAATTTTTTGTAATTTTTGTAGAAAACGGGTCTCACTATGTTGCCCAGGCTGGTCTCAAACTCCTGGGCTCAAGCTATCCTTCCACCTCGGCCTCTCAAAGTGCTGGGATTACAGGCATTGAGCTACGGAACTTACCCTCAAATAACATTTATTTCTATCTTTACCTAGTCCATCAAGAAGATTTGTGATGCAACGACTAGTCACCCAGATCCTCAAAAGATGACAGTGTTGGACTCCTATACCCCAGAAAAACAGATCCACTAGGGCTGTGAAGAGGAAACATCCTTGGATTTATTCAGTCAAATAAATGTCTACTATACACTTGCTATGTCCCAGGCACTACCCTGAGGAAATGACAGGAACAAGATTTTGTGACCAGGAGCTCAAGAATGACTTTGGCCTTCAGTAGAGTGATCGTAGCTGAAACCAGACAGCACTGGGATGGGTGAGAACTTGGCTACAAACAACTATTTTAAGAAATGTGGCCAGAAAGGGAAAAACAGAGGAATTTTAAAAGGGCAATGTGAAATCAAGGGAGGATTCTACTTTTTCTGTTTTGCTTTACTGTTGTCTGTCTCTAAGCAGGTTTAAAGGCCAACAGAAGGAAGCCTTCAGTAAGACATGCACACCTGAGTGAAGTCCTCACAAAGGCAGGGGTAGATGGGATCCACAGTCCGGGTGGAGGATTGGTCTTAGCATAAATACAGCCTCTTCCACTGTGACTGGGGGAAGAAGAACAGTTTTTGGCAGAAGCCCCTGGGATTCTCCACTTACGTCTCTTTTATTTATGATGTAGGTGGCAAGACCACTTGCTAAGAGTGTGTGTAAATGATGTGAAAGGATGAGAGGTTTGAAAAGCGTGAAAATGCTGGAAGTACATTCTGCAGAGGTCAGAAGCGGGTGCTGACGAGGAAAACTCTGGAAGATTCCGTGATGGCCCCGCTGAGCTGGTGACCATGGATTTATAGGGGCACAGATCTGGACACTGTGATTTCCCCAGCTGGCCCCCGCAACTCGGGTCAAGCATTACAGGAGGCAGAGAGTTGAGACTGCCCAAGGCTGAGAACCCGCCGGGCGGATGCTACAGAAGAACGATGACACCACCGAGCGCACTGGCATGACAGTGACTGAAGACCACAGAAGCTCCTGATAGGTGCAGTGGGGGTGAGTGAGACTGCGAAAGCGGAGAGACCAGAAGCAAACGGTGGGAGGCCTGCACTTTGGATTTCAGAAGTGGACCAGCTCCAACACTGAGAGATTTTGGTGTTACCCTCCCAGCCCCCAGCACTACTTCTCTGGCAATAGTCGGACCCTCCTCCAGACAGCAATACTTTCTCCTTCTGTCCTTGCCAGCTACGGTCAGCTTCCCGTCGCTCCTCACCACTCCTTGTAGAGTCCCTAATCCCCTCTGCGCCTTTCTTCATTTGACCTATCTGGCATGACTTCTGATTCCTGCTGAGACATACATCACATCACTCACATAGGGTTTTCATTAAAATTAAACCAAAGCCAAACATGGCCTTCTGTCTCATTTTGTCTTTTGCTAAAATTATAATACAATGAAAGTTAAATCATATACCCTCCAAAATCACAAATCTTTAAAACAAAAAAAGGCCTTTAAAAATTCATCCATGCTTACAAATGAAACTAAGGGGCAGCCTTGTGGAAAGAGGCACTGTTAGCAAGCAGCAAAGGGAAAAACGGCCTTCGACACTGCACTTGTCTCTGAGCGCTTAAGATGTGCCGGGCACTAGAATCGAAGCTCTCTGGATCCAGCCTGCTCACCTTCTCATAAACTGAAATCCAGTCTTCCCCGGTCCTGTGTCCAGTGCTCCTTCCACTACTGGCACCAAGATTTACTGTGGAAAATGTCACATCGAAAAACTGACAAACCCAAAAACAAAAATAAAGCAAACTGGATGCCGTATTTTTAATCTGAAATGCTACCAAGGGAATTAAGGTAATGGATGTTCAGAGAGCTTTTGAGCTGGCCTAATATAATTTTCCAGGAAAAAAAAACAAAAAAACACTAACAAATCAGTTCCAAACTCTTCTGCCTGTCAGTCAAGGCATAATAGGCACCCATAATCCAAAATGCACTCACTTACCAGCCTCTGGGCCTTTGCTCCTGGCGTGCAGCCCAGGCGGTCACACACCTTCCTTCATCAGGCCCTTATCATCAAAGCTTCCCAATTACTCTAGCCCCAAAGGATCCTTCCCACCTCTCAGCTTCTGCTGGACTTACACTCAATATTACAGAGTTTAGTTCTTAGCTATTCTTTAATTGAGAGGGCAAAAATATCCCTTATGAATCCAGGCTAATATTATTTGATTTTTAATATATGTGTCAGGCATACAGTAAGAGTGGAAGATACAAAAATAATTAAAACAAATCCTGATCCAGAATGAGCTTAGTCTTTTACTAAGGCAGGAGTAAAAGACTAAGGCTGAGGCAGGAGAATGGCGTGAACTCAGGAGGTGGAGCTTGCAGTGAGCGGAGATCACACCACTGCACTTCAGCCTGGGCAACAGAGTGAGACTCCGTCTCAAAAAAAAAAAAAAAAAAATCATAATAATTTCCCTACAATTACTTTTAAGTTTGTGTATTCATATCAATAATAATTTTAAACTAATATAAACATACTCTAAAGCACATGATTAGAAGTCAACACTACCACCATGTGATTTCAGCAGGCAGTCCAGAGTGTTCAAGAACATATTCCCCAGGATCTGAGAACAATTAACATCCTAGCACACTGCTTAGCAGGGTGGTCAATGAATGTTATTTCCCAGTTTCAAAATCCTCTCAACAGTGACCTAAAATTCATCCATTCGATAAACACTTAAACACTTAAGGCAGACGCTGGACTAGGAACCCCGGCTAGATTCAGATGGGTAAACTGGAGAATGAGTGGAAAAGTAACTGAGAGAGGACCTCTGTAACTAGCATTTCCTGTACAGCCTAATCTAGCTGCTGCTTGACACTAGAAATTATTAAAAGTTCTTTGCTAGAAGACTATCCATGCAAAATTGTTTCATTACCAACTTCATTTCCCATGATTCTTACATAATGGCCTCCCAAGAACTTAGCAAGTTAATAATAATCTTTTAGAAAAGTAATACAGTTGACCCTTAAGCAACATGGGTTTGAATGAGGCAGGTCCACTTATACACGGATTTTTTCAACGAAAGTTGCACTGAGTGTGCCTGCATCTCCCACTTCCCCTTCACTTCCTCCATCTCTTCCATCTCTGCCACTCCTGAGACTATCCCTCCTCTTCTTCCTCCTCCACAATCTATTCATGAAGACTATGGGGATAATAACCTTCATGATGCTCCACTTCCATTTCTCTTCCTTGTGATTTTCTTAACATTGTCCTCTCTCTAGCTTACTTTATTATAAGAATACAGTATATAATGCATATGCAAAATACATCTAAGTCAACTGTTTATGTATCAGTAAGGCTTCTGGTCAACAGTAGGCTATTAGTAGTTCAGTCCTGGGAAAGTCAAAAGTTACATGGAAATTTTTGACTGTGTGGGCACCCCTAACCCCAGGGTTGTTCATGGGTCAACTGTAGTTCAAAATGTCATTCAGTACAGGAAATTAAATACTTGACAAGAAAAAAAAGATCACTTTCTAAAACTTCCAAGAGCTGTTCCAAGTCACACTGGTGGAACTCTGCTTCTCTGCTTAACTTCATTAAGTTTCTACTTAGGCAAAGAAGTGAGCATGAAAGTACTAAGCACACATCACCCTCTTTCTATTACTACTCTGAGCATCACCAACTTTTAGCACAAAAAAAATCATCTTTGGGAAGATTCTGGCTTTCAGTTGATTTGTCATTAAAGAAGTCAGTTACACAAAACATGGGCCAGTACGTACTAACATTCATAAAACATTATTATGCATTAGAAGACAGATCCACCTAAGTTCAGAACTAACCTTTCAATATCGCATAGTGCACACAAATGATTTAATTAAAGTGTGGCTAACTTAGAAAAAAATATCTTTAAGTGTTCCTTGTAAGTTCACTTGCTGATTCATACAGGCATCAAACTTAAAATTTCTCAGACTTACTAGTATGTTGACCTTTGGCAGATTAAAAATGACTTACTCCCATTCAGTGACGAGTTCTTTCAAGAACTATTTCTTGGAATTACTAAAATGTTTGTTTAACAATCTTGGGATACAGGGTTAGGCATCACCAGGCGTCCAGGCTGCCGGTGTGCGGACCCGGGGCCGTCGCGCGAGGCCTCAGTGGCGGCCACCACCGGACCGAGGCCCTTCGCCCAAGCACTCGCAGCCGCCGCTCCCCATCTGTAAAATGGGCTCACACGGCAGCGTCCGCCCGCGCGGGGACCAAGTCCGTGCACGCAACGCCGGCAACAGCGGCGGGCCCCTCTCCAGAGCCCAGGACGGCCGGAGCGGGACGCGCTCCCAGGCAGACACAGGCCAAACCGGCCCCGCCTTCACTCGCCGGAGACATTCTCCAATCTCACCGGGCGGCGACTGCGCAAGGGCGAGGGGCGGGGCCCGGAGTCCGGAGTCAGCGCTCGGCGCCCACGCCCCGCACCGGCGCAGGTGGGGACGGCGGGGGTGGGGGCCGCGGGGGTGGGCACCGCGGGGGTGGGCACCGCGGGGGTGGGGACTGCGGGGCTGGGAAATGCGGGGATGGGCACTGCGGGGGTGGGGACTGCGGGGCTGGGCACTGCGGGGGTGGGAAATGCGGGGATGGGCACTGCGGGGTGGACGCGGAGCCCAGCAGGCGGCTGGCGGCGGGGATGGCGGCGGCGGGCTGGGAACCGCGCGGGGTCGCGGGACCCGCAGGTGACCGATGGCGCGGGTGGGCGCGGCTGTCCCTTCACAACTGAGGCCTGGACGGACGCCGCCGGCGGCCACCTCCGCGCAGCTGACGTCCGTGTCCCGCTGGCCTTCGGCCAGGCCCTCCACCTCCCACACGTACCTCCAGCCGCCTGCCGCCGCCCACGGCCGGCCGGGACCGGGCCCGATAGGTCTCGCCGAAGACGCCGCGGCCGCCCGCTGCCGGCTCCTCACTTCCGCCCGCCGCGAGCGCCGAGCGCATCGATCCGCCGGGCAGTCGAGCGCCGAGTCCTCGATGGGCGGCGCCCGCAGGGGAGGCTGGGAGGAGGGGAGCAGGCCGGCGCGGAGGCGGGAGGTCAGCAGGGGCCGTGGGCGGTGGACGCCGGCGTGTCTTGGGTTCCGAGGGACCCAGCTGTCGGAATGGACACGCGTAGGAGGTTTTGCTGGCGTCTTTGCGGCGGCGGGAAGTGGGGAGCGGTGAGGGAGGAGAAGGGTACAAGCTCAGGGGGCGGGCCGGTGCGCCATCCGTCCGCGTGCCCTCGGGTCGTCTCAGAGACTGGGATGATAGTGCGTTTGTGGGACCACAGTTCAGCACGATGGGCCTGCACCGGGTCGGAGGACCGCTCCGGGACAGGGGGATGTACCAGGTCCAGAGAACGCATGGGATCACAGGGCTGCACCGGGTCAGGGGGCTGCACCGAGACCGGAAGAAGCATCAGATCAGGAGGAGGCCCTGGAGTGTGCATCCCCGGGGGGCCACACTGGGTAAGGATGCACCAGGTCAGGAGGAGAGCAGCGCAGGTGAAAGGATGCACTGGAGCCAGGGGACTGTACCAGGTCAGGGGGCTGCATCAGGTCAGGACGAGGCACTGGGGTCAGGGGGCAACACTGAGTCAGGGGCAGCCCGGGGTCAGGAGGATGCATGGGGTCAGGGGGCTGCAGGGGTTTAAGGGCTGCACTAGGTCAGGGCGCCACCCAGTCAGGGGATCTCACAATAGGATCGAGGTGAGAATGCTCAGGAGTCAGGGGATACTCTGGGTCAGAAGAGGAAAGAGTCAGGGTCAGGGGATCTCAGGAGGTCGAAGGGTTCTCAGGGTCAGGGGCTCAATGTCAGAGGGATGCTCGAGGTCGGGGATCTGGGTCGGGGAAGGTCGGGGGTCAGGGGAGGATGCCGGGGTCGAGGGTTCACCGAGGTCAGGGGATGCTCGGGTCGGGGAAAGGTCGAGGTGAGGGATGCTCCGGGGTGGGGAAGGTCAGAGGATGCTTTTCGGGGTCAGGGGCTCGATGTCCGGGGGATGCGGGAGTGTGGAGGATCTCGAGGTCAGGGTTCGGGGTCAGAGGGATCTTTCAGGTTCGAGGAGTTCTTGGGGATGCTGGGGTCAGGAGGGATTACTCAGGGTCAGGGGATGCTCCAGGTGGAGGGATGCGGGGTCAGGGGACTGTGGTCAGGGAGGAAGGACAACCAGGAAAGTGGGGGTAGTGGATTCTGGAAGCTAAATAGTTTCAGGAAGGAGGAATTGTTAGACAATGTTCAGAAGCGCTGTGAGGCCAAGACTCCAGAGAAAGCTGAGTTTGGCATATGCCAGTCATTGACATCCTTGACAAAAGCAGTTTCAAAGGAGTGAGGGGAACCTACATCTCTTCAGAGTGGACTGTGAAAAGAATATTAAGTGAAGTGGAAAAAAGTAAGTTTCGACAACCTAGGTTGGCAGATTTAGCAATAAAAATACAAATACCCAGTAGAGTTGAATTTCAGATAAACAACAAGTAATTTTTAGTATAGATAGATCACTAAAGTAATGTTGCATGGGATATACTTCTACTAAAACATTGTTTTAGTATTTGTTAGTGTAAGTACGGCCCAAATATTGCACATCACATAGGTATACTAAATATTCATTATTTATCTGAAATTCACATTTAACTGGATGTTCTGTATTTTCATCTGGCTACTTTGACAACCACTCTGAGGAGTTTTGTGATAAAGGAAACAGAAATACCGGGTGGTTGCTAGAGGGGCATGGCATCAAGGAAAAGGTCTGTTTTAAGATGGGAGCTGTTAACGAAACGGGTAAAGAGGGAGCAACTGCAGAGTAAAGTCTTTGAGAAAGGTAAGAGAGGGTACGGCCTATTGCACGAGGGCAGACGTCGTTCTTAGAAAGGAGCCAACAGAGTTGAGCTGTGTAGTAGGAGAGTGAGCAGAATGTGAAGCTACAGTTGTGGTGGGTTGGTAGACATGGTGAGGAGAAAGTGAGAAAATACTCTTCTTGTTGCTTCTGTTTTATTAGCAAAGGAACCAACAAGATCACCTGTGAGGAGGGAATGGGGGCAAGGGAGAACTGAGAAGGGGTGAGACTGTTGTCTTAGACATTGTAAGGCAAATTACTGAACATATGTAGTCAGATTGCCAGGGAGGGCAGAATGCCCACTTGGGATGTGTGGTCTTAAGTCTCAAATGGAACCAGTCAGCCTGCTTGTGTGTGTGTTGACTGCTCTAGTGCAGGCAGGGAGTTAGTAGAAAATTAATTGTAGCTGAGATTAGAGTTTGACACAGAAGAAGGAGCCGGGAGCAGAGGAGTTTGGGGTCTATGCAGAGAAATGACATTAGACAGGATCATGGGGTTTAAGCTGGTATGACAGAATATTTAGATGGATTTTTCTGGTTATCCTGGAATTGGCCACTTGCACTGGGAAAGAAGGCAGATAACTAAGGTGACCACATGTTCCACTTTGCCTGGGATGACTCTGATTTGTGTCTGTTATGATGGCTTAATTATTGAGTGCCCTTTTTACTGTCAAAAGCGTTCCTTTTAGACACTATATGGTCACCCTAAAGTCTCCCCGCACTATAAAGAAAGCCCCCAGGCCGGGCACGGTGGCTCATGCCTGTAATCCCAGCACTCTGGGAGGCTAAGGTGGGTGGACCACGAGGTCTGGAGGTTGAGACCATCCTGGCTAACATGGTGAAACCCCGTCTCTACTAAAAATACAAAAAATTAGCCAGGTGTGGTGGCGCTTGCCTGTAGTCCCAGCTACTTGGGAGGCTGAGGCAGGAGAATTGCGTGAACCCTGGAGGCGGAGGTTGAAGTGAGCCAAGATCACGCCACTGTGCTCCAGCCTAGGCTACAGAGCGAGACGCTGTCTCAAAAAAAAAAAAAAAAAAAAAAAAAAAAAAAAAACCGAAAGAAAGAAAGGGAAAGGGAGGGTAGGGGAAGGAAGGAGAAGGGAGGAAGGGAGGAAAGAAAGAACAGAAAGACAGTCCCCAAGCAATTGGGTAAGACACCTCTTGGAGCTTATGAGGAATTCACTCGGCTGTTCTAATGTGGGTTAGTACTTGCTGGCCCTAGGCACCCATGAGCCTGTGCTTGCTGCTGTCAGAGTGGAGCTGAGCATCAGTGTGGAGTTCTTGGCAGAGTTGGGTTGCCCTCAGGACTGTATGTGACCAAGAGTATGTGCCTGCTTTTGGTGCAGAAATTCCCTAAGGTAGGAGACTTGCTGGAGAAACACAGCAGCTGGATGGAGAGGAGGGTGGCCGGGAAGCAGCTGCGCAACCATGCTGTGGATATTGCAGCCTCAGCTCAAGAACTCACACGTGCTCCTCACACAGACTTAGTCATTGGCCCATCCATGTGTCTTACACGAACGCCCGCCCGGCAGAGAGCATCCACAGCAAGGCATGGAGCAAATGGGATGATTCAGCTAGGGCGGGTCAGGCAGTCTCTGCACAGCGGGCCTGTGAAAATGGAATGGCCATTCACAGGGTCGGAGGCTACAGGGACCCACTGAACAAGGCAAATCTAGACAGTGCCTCTGCCCTCTCCCGCCGCGAGGCCAATGGGCAGCCCATGGTGTGGTGGCTGCTGTCCCTCAAGAAGACCGAGCAGCCAGTTGGTGGCAAGTTGATTTCCAGATGCATATTCTGGGTTTGGGTTTGTCTTCCTTGCTGGTAGAGCCTTGGCAGGCATGACTACCCAGTTTCTTACAGAATGTCTTGCCTTATCATCACAGGATTTCCCATAAGACCACCTTGGACCAAGCACCCTGTAAGAGCGAAAGAGGCAGACAAAGGGGATGTGACTGCAAGCTCCACTGGTTCCACCATAGATCGCACACCCCGAACTGCCACCCTGATAGGACATCAGCATGGCCCCACAAAGGCACAGCGAACACTGCAGTGGGGTTGGAAGCTGTGCTGTGGGATGCCGTTTATATTCAGAACCTAATATCAGTGTATGGTGCTGCATCCCCAGTAGCTGGAGTCCTGGCCCCTGGGATGTGCAGAAGATGCTCTCCTGGGTGACACAAGGTTCACCAAATCTAAAAGCCTCTCCTTATTTGGGATCCTCATGGATCCCAGGCAACAAAATTTGGTCCTGGTTATGAGTAGGACACGGGAGGGAGGATTATTTCTGGAATGCAGGGGACTCACTGGACATCTTTTCCTTGCCTGGTGATGCCAGTAGATGGGCAATGCAGCAACCCTGGCCTGACGAGGAATGATAACCAAAGGCCAGACCTCACGGGGAAGAAGGTCTGGGTCACTTCGTCGAGGAAGCAGCGTGGGCCACAGAAGTGCTGGCTGCAGGTGAAGAGAACCGAGCCGGGTGATTAAGGAAGATGATGAAAATCACTATAGCCTGAAGACTAACTGCAGCAGTGGGCAGTATAGCCCGACCTGCTGACCCTCCTGAGGTGGGTTTTCTCCCCCAGTAAAGTATGACTGGACACCATGATGAGGAATCAGGGCCAGGACACAGATCTATAGCAGTGGATCTGCCTTGCAAGGCAGGACAACAGAGGCCATCAGTGCCCATCCAGATTCCCCCAACTGAAGGCTGCTTTCTGGGAACACCTGCATCTCTGTTTGTGCTTGAGGGATTTCCTTCTGGAGCACGGCAAGCCGGAAGCCCTGGAGAGTTAATTCAGAAGAAGGCCTCGGCCAATGGCAGGCAAACAGTTGGTGGGCAAATGCCCTGTTGTGGCTGCCCCTGGCGGGGGTAGCTTGGCTGGTTGCACATGCTCCAATGCATGGCAGAGTCCCAGGGAGGCTGCCTCAGTCTCCCTCGGGGAAGTGCCCCGCAGCACACCTTTATTGGCCTCCCCACTCCCCTCCTGCTCTTTCCTGCTGTCACCTCCCAAGTGAAATGCTAGCCCTGGGTCAGCTTCTGGGGGAATCCAGTCAAGGCTGTTATTATCACAGACTAAAAACAACCTATACGTATTACAATTCAAATAAATATATATTTGTTATTAGAGACAGGGTCTCACTCTGTCACCCAGGCTAGGTTGCAATTGTGAGATCCTAGCTCACTGTAGCCTGGAACTCCTGGGCTTAAGAGATCCTCCTCCTCAGCCTCCAGGGTAACTAGGACTACAGATGTGTGCCACCATGCCTGGTTATTTTTGCTGCTGTCTGTGTAGAAACGGGATCTCGCTGTGCTGCCCAGGCTAGTCCCGAACTCCTGTGCTCAAGCAGTCCTCCCATGGCATGAGCCACCACACCCAGCCTCAAATATCATGTGCTGAATTGCACACTTTTTAGGGAAATGCATCCTGGAACACAAAAGTGATGTGGAATCTAGCATGACTCCATTGTTCTCTCCTTTGTATCAGAGGATGTGTTGAAGTGCAGCCCCCGTACGCAATCACTTGCCTGTCCCCAGCATCATCAATTATAAAGAGCGAGGGGGAAACTAGGAAATGTGAATCCGAGGCTCGGCAGCAGCATGAGAACAAACAAAGGGAGAAATCCCTGGCGACGCACCCGCTTCGCAGTGAAACCAAACCCTGTCGGTCGCAGTGACGCCGTTTCCCAGGTCAGGTGATCCTGCCATTAAGCCAGGATGTATGGGCCTTGAGAACACACAGATTTTTCCTGGTTTAGAAAAATAACAAATAACACTGTATTCCAGAAACAAAAGCACTCAGAAGAGGAAAGAGACTCTTTTGTTAATGTAAAGAGTACTGGTGTTGTTTTCTGTCTTTTTTCTTACATTTCTGGTCCTAATTCCAAAACCAGCTAGCAAACATTAGTGCAGTATATGCAGAAGTTGGCAGCAAATAAAATCATTAAACCTAAAACTGCAGTGGTAGCTGTTGGAGCAATTGAATATCATTGCATAGCATTGTGTTTTCAATTCTGTCTCAGGTTTTGTTTGACCTGGAGAGAAAGAATAACTTTGAAGCATGAAATCCCTTTGGAAACAGTCTTTAGAAGTACTAGGAGAGACACAATTCCCTGTTCTTAGATTTTTTTTTTTTTTTCTGTTAAATCAACACCTTTTGTGTTCTGTACTGTATGGCACATCAGCGTGTGGTAAACCATAATTAGTACAGAACCTAACCCTCAAAACTACTATAATTTGCTGTATCTTAGAGATCCTTTTTACCAAAGACTAATGATTATTTGGCCTTCTGTTATTCACAGGCTCTCAACTCCATGCTTGCAGATTCCTGCCTTATTCACTGTTGTAGATACCACAGAGCTTCCTAGCCCAGTTATTCAGTACATCAGGCTGACCATGCAGGAACAGCACTCGCCACAACCTGCAAATACAGTATTATCTGTTTGTTTTCTAAAAGTGTTTCTCTCCCCTCACTAGAATATAAATGAGGAGGGATGCTGTAATGCTCATCCATGCCTTACACATAATAGATGCTCAATAAATACGAGTTGCCTCAAAAACAAAAATAAGAGTACAGTACATTAAGATAGTAGCAGAGTTGGAGGAGATGCCTGTTTCCAGTTGTCTAGTTCAAAATATGCTGAGTGGCCACTTAAAGACACAAAATTATCAGCAAAATTTGGTATGTACACATCTTGACAATAAACGAATGATGGAGATGTTTCACCACATACCACCCAGCATTGCCACGCTTTGCTGGAGGCTTTTGTGTTTTAGGATCACAGGACAATTTGAAATTCTGCAGGACTGCAACAGTTTCAACTCTGTTTTAGCAGTTCCTGGATTGGACCTATTGGTTAAGGAAGCCCCTTACATCCTTTTGTTTTATCCTTCATCTTACTATGGTCGTGCTCCTAGCAAATGCCTTTAAGTGGACTTAACCATCTTCTTTTATGTTGGCTTCAGAGCTTTTTATATTCATAGCTCTGTATATCAAAAGTCCTCAAAATAGTCAAATGTCTCCAATCAGTTTTACAGCAAAACAGAGCTCTGTGGTTTTCTATTTACTTGCTATTTGCATATTTTAATAAGAAAATTGTAAATAAAGCTGGTTCTACAGCAGGGATATGGTGTTACAGTAGTGTTACTCCAGCCATATGGCCCTGCTGCCATCCAGCACAATAATGCAGATGTGTTTTGCACCTGTGTTTATATCTGGGCGTCTCTGGCAGTGGGTTGTGTCTGTAGGTGGTCCAGAAGGAAAGGAGAAATTGAGGAGAGGCACATGCTGCCAGAGATACGAGAGGCCAGGACCTGGAGAGAGGGAACAACTCGGTCCGAATGTGAAAATGTCTCTGCTTAGCAAGGACTGGGGTTCTCTCCCGGCCCTGCCAGCCCTGCCTTGAGCTGCAGAGGGCAGGAATAACCTAATTATGTGATTTTCTGTGAATAAGACTTTAGATCTCTTTATGTTCTAAACGAAGGATTTCTAACGGACCGCATGATAGCATTTTAACTTAAATTGCTAGCTGGGAGTGGGTGGTTGATTTTTTGGGGGGAGTGGTTTGTTTGGTCTTGTCTTTTGGAATTCTCTGTTTGAAGGTCTTTATTCAGTGGGAACAAGGCCAATCTGCATTTTGTCAGTGATGTCAGCAGTCATAGAAAAGACATGGGAAAAGCACCATCTTCCCGATTTCACCCACTGATGGGTGGTGTGCCGTGTAGACTGCGTGTTAGGGCAGCCGCTGGCTTGCCCCTCTGTGCCTCCACTGTCCAGGCACAGCACCCCACCCGGAGCAGAAGCACCAGCTACAGCCGCACATCGGAGGGAGGCGCGGTGCCGGCCTCTGGCCTTTGCTGCAGGATCTGAGCTCATTGATGAAGGCTTCCCACTGCCCAGGAGCATCAGGGTTGCCTGGCATATGAAACGAGGTACAAAGCCTGTCATTACACCTCATTTCTTTTCATCTAACATGACACGAATTTTATCTGAGTTTTTCATTGCTCAGCGAGTACCTTGGTTTCACACAAACCCAATAAAATATTTTTCACTCCTTAACAGCAGGTTTCTCACCCTCCGTGTTTGGTAGGTTTCCCTTAAGACGTTACCTGAGCTGCGTTCTCCTCGCAGGCAGGCGCTATAATTTCTGAAGGTGATGGCATGCACTGGCGTGCAGGACGTCAGCTCCAAGTGCCCACCAGTTGTGTCCTGGCCACTCTCCAGTGGAGGTCTCTGGATATCTGTCCTGCCCCCTGCAGCTAGTTGCCTCCTGTGAGCTCCTCTTTGTACTCTCTGTGGTACTGAAGGACGAGGCGTACATGCAGGATTAAAGATAATTTTCATGACATACTTTAGCCAACAGTCTGAACCTTTGTTCTTCCTGACTGAGCCCTTGTAACAGAGATGAGAACATAGAATATAGCCAGTTAATTTGAGTATAAATTTACGTTTTCACACCTGGTAAAGAAAATAATAAAAATATTTAGCAGTGAGAAACTAAAAATGAAGAAACAAAGATATCCACAGCCCTTGAAAAATCAAGAGTTGACTATAGGACTGTTGGTTTAAAAAAAAAAAAAAAATTACATCAAAAATTTCAAACCTTATGTTCTGGATCCTGTCTGATACTGACCCTGATTGTTTCACCTCTTGAGAATTCCAGTTATCTCATTCGAAAAATAAGATGGTTGGATAGGAGAAACTCAAAAGTTCCTGTAAGCTCAAAAATCCCATCACTGCACTTTTCTTTTTCTTTCTTTCTTTTTTGTTTTTGTTTTTCTTTTTGTTTTTGTTTGTGAGAGAGTCTGGCTCTTGTCGCCCAGGCTGGAGTGCAATGGCGCGATCTCAGCTCACTGCAAGCTCCGCCTCCCGGGTTCAAACTATTCTCCCGCCTCAGCCTCCCGAGTAGCTGGGACTACAGGCGCCGCCACCACGCCCAGCTAGTTTTTTATATTTTTAGTATAGATGGGTTTCACCATGTTAGCCAGGAGGGTCTCGATCTCCTGACCTCGTGATCTGCCCACTTTGGCCTCCCAGAGTGCTGGGATTACAGGCGGGAGCCACCGCACCCAGCTGCACTTTTCAATAAACAACGATTCTACCGCAAGTCTTGGCTGAACCGTGTGGCCTTCTCTTCTGGCGACTCTGTCTAGCCATCTGTGTGAACAGGACATGTGGGTGGCGGTAGTGGCGCTTTTCCAAATGACTCTGTATGCCAGCAGTGGTCGTGGATCACACTTATTGTTCTGCTATTCAATTAAAGGGATTTTTTTTCTTCCAGATGCTTCATTCTTTAAATGTGTTAGCTATAGGGCAATCCATTTTAAACTGGGAACTTGGTTGCTTTCTCTGATCTTAAAGCAGATTGCTGGTACTTGTCTGTTTCTATCACTTTTTGCTCCTCTGTCCTTTCCACTTCCACACCTCTTGGCTCCAAGAACTGATAACGTTGCTTTTTAGTCTCTGGCTGGGTTATGGACATAGAAAGCCAAACCACAATAGGTTAGATGTGAAGCGTAGTGATAAAGAGGAAAACAATATGATGGTAAATATGTGGGTTGCATTTTCAATTTTGCATTTTTATTGCATTCCTATTTTTCCATTAAGTAATTCTCCCTGAGCTTGGTCACATTTTTTCTGACGCGGGATATGTGTGTTTGTTGATTTGCAGTATTGTTATGCTTTATGTATATGTTTGACAGGATGCATATTCATTCCACTAACATTCATTAGCACTCAAATGAATGCAGAGACGTGAATGATAGATTTAAGCCCACGTGTCTGCTTTCCTTCTGATAAACAATAGCTTTTCAGGACTGTCGACTAGTGAGGATTCTCAACAGAGCTTTATTTGAGAACAAATGGAGAATCTCTCTTCAATTACATAATTAGAATTAAATCCTAGAAAGGCACCTCAGTGGCTGGTAAACCTTTCTGCAGACTTCGTTTGGTGAAAGAAAATGCCAGTAACCGCTGCTTGTTCCTGCACATTGTTCTGTTTTGGATATGTTCAAATATAATTGTTTCTGCTGTTCAGTGGCCTCCTGTTTGCAAGCATGTATTTGTTAAAACACATTGAGAAGGAAATTTTCAGTTTTTAGGAAAACCAGTTTTGAACTAGAATTCATAGACCATGCTTTCCGTGGTGACAATGCTGGATTGCTTCACAGCACTGGTCCTCTCGCGCTGCCGAGTGGAACGATGACTAGGCACTGTGTGACGAGGCACGATGCTGATTAGTATCCAGAAAAAAAGTCCTCAACGCCATGTAGCTTTCTAAGCTCTTGCTTTACATAAATATGCTGGTAACTACTGACTCTTAAGTTTTGGCAGTGATTTTGCTAGTAAACATATTTTCAGGCCAGAAACTCTACAATGTAAAGTAAGAGATTGCCCCCACTCCCCAGCCAAGAAAAAAAAAAAAAAAAAAGGGAATGAAATGCGTGGCTGTATCAGCCCTTGCCCCTCAAATGGGTTTTGGCATACTTTAAGAGAAATAAAATATAAATTAATTCTCAAAGAATTTAGGATGCTCTTCCAGAAAGAGACGAGTCAGCTTCCCACATCAAACAGAGGAGAGTCTTTCTCATATTTGGTCCATCTTCTGTATTTACAGAATTTTTGCATTACTTTCTTTTCTTGGTTTACAACAATTCAATAATTCTTTTCTTTAAAGCTGTCTAAGAAATGTGTGTTTCACTGATCCTAGAGGCGGTGCAATTCTGGACAGCACTTACAACGAAGGTTTATGTTCACACAAATTGTCTAGCTACTAATTCAGAGAGGTCTTCTGTGTATGGACATTGGAGTAATTTATGTTCAACTGTTTTTCAAGTCAACAAATATTGACATTTGCCTGTTACACTCCAGGCATTGTTCTTTTTTCTTCACATTCTTTCTTGCTTTCTACAAGTTAGGCTAATCCACTATTAAAGTAGAGACACGATAACACGAATTATTATTGCAATATTAATTTTCGAAAAACAAAATAAGGAAAGCATATTTTGAATGGCGGGAGGTGTGGACAATCAGTGGAAAATCCAGGTTTGTCTTTTTATTTTTTGTGCCAGGTCTTGTTCGCTCAGTGTTTACAGTTGGGACCGATACAAGTCAGTTACCTGAGAAAATCTGTTGGAGAAAATAGCTACTGAAACTCTGAAGAATCTGTCTTTCCTGCTTATTTTTCAAGCTTACTCTAACATATTTAAATCAGCAAATTTCTAGTGAAACTGAAAAAAGGTCTGTCCTGTTGGTCAGGCTTACGTAAACACAGTTATATAAGCAGTACTTGAGGGCAGAAATTGTCCCAGGCACAAGCTATTGTCACAACTAAGCTTTTTACAAGGCAAGGATGAATAAACTCACGACTTTAGTTGTGCCCCATAGTCTGTTAATCTTTCCATCTTTTAATGCAAACTTATTCATACTGGAAAAATATATATTATAATTCACATTATATGTGTACATTCACATACACATTATTGAGACTTCTATTGGAAATACGTAGAAATACTATGTAGGCATTTGTAATCTTCAGGTGATAAGTATACAATTAAATACACATCATGATGACGATTTTCGTAAAATGATTATAGCTAATTATTCAAAAGTGCTTGAAATCTGTGTGTACCTCCTGATTAGGAATCTAATAACTACATATTAAAATTTAAAATTATTAGAAATGTTATGTTTCACAACGTTTAATGAACCTAAATAATTTGGAATACTAACCTTATAAAACATAATTATAAAATGCAGGTAGTTTTTAATGGAATCAAGGCTTTCTTGTTTATTCAATGAAATTTCATGTTTTCTTAGCTTACAAACTAATAGGAGTATCAATTTAATTTTTACAAACCTAAGCTCCTTTACATTTTAAAGTAGAAATTAGAGTATTTCCCATTGTAGAAGCTTTTTGTGATGTGAAAACAGCATTTAGTGAAGTACTTCCACGAAGTCTTAGCAATCTGCTTATTTCAATGTGAAATAACTGAATATAAAAACATTTAGCAGTTTTGATCAGTGAACTTACGCTGACATCCTTTTGGCATATCTATAATATATTATTAATACATTGCTAATAATATTTATAATTTAAAATAGTTTCCAATTGCTGAGGAGCACTTAGAGATGAAAGCCTTCTTTCATGTATAGAAATTATGGGAGTCCCAGATGTGAAAATTGCCGTGTATTTTTGGTTACGGACACACCCCGAGTTCTCCTCAGGCCGTGGTAAGCATACGGCACAGAGATCCTAATGGCCAGTCCAGGAGTGCCCGTGTCCGCAAGCACTGAGTGGATGATGGCCCCCAGAACATTCCACAAGGCTGAAGCGAGCACTTCGGTCTGCACATGAGGGTGGCGACAGACAGCAATTAGGAAACCGATGTCAATTACAAAATCCCTTTTGCATGAAAAATTCATCTTCAGTTTATAAGGGTTGATTATTCCTCCTGTGCCTTTTTATTTCCTGAAAGTCACACTTGAATATTAAGAAGAAAGAATTTTACAAAACCAAAAATGGCTGACAGCAGGCAAGTGAGAACTATTAGTTAACTGATCAAAAAAAAAAAAAAAGAGTGGAAGTGGACAGAGAGGAAAACTGGCAATAAACTGATTATAAGTTCCTCTGTCCCTTCTTCCTTTCTTCCTTCTAGCCCGCCGTTATATTATTTTTTAACAGAACAAATTTTCCTGGGAAAACTGGAAGTTTTTTATTCTGAAGCAGTAACAAGTAACTTCCGTGACTTTGCCATTTTAGCTTTCACTCTTGGTGAAGCTCAAGGCAGTGGCAGATGAAGGCAGGCCTCCTGCAACTACAAGTCACTTTTCCCTGCTCAGAGGGCCTCCCACCTCAGCTATGGGCAAGGCCCACCTGGCAGGTAGCCCAAGGGAGGGCTGTGGGTCACTGCCCACCACTGTCTTCTAGCACATCCATACTATACATGTGCACATGTACATATGCACACCCCACCCCCTGCATACACACCTACATTCACAGGCATGGATACGCACATGCACGTATGCAAGCTCACATGTGCACATGCACACAGCACCCCCCACAAACACACACCTACACTCAGGTACACACAGATACAGACATGCACACCCATGCCTGCACATACACATGCAAACACTCCTACATCCACATGCCCACGCTCACAGGCACATACGCACAGATGCGTACACATACCCACACACATGCACACATCCACGTCCACGTCCACACCCACACACACTATTAAGAAAAAATCAAAAACTTAAACTGAATTTGGAGGTAGCAGCTACCAATAAGAGTTGCAGTGAGCTAACTGGGGACAGGTCCCACCGGAAATCATAACGGTGGGTGTCAGGAACTAGGGGGAAGAGGCTGCAGGGGCTCCAGGCCCTTAGGATGTTTAGATTCCATTGGTCTTAGCCTTGTTTTAACCTACCTTGCATCACTCTGTCTCATCAATCATAATTTAAATATTTGTTTTCTCTACATCTCTTTGATTTTTTCTGTAAATTGAGGTCTTCGACAGAATTTTATGTAAAAAGAATGCTGACGGCGGCATTCGAATTTTTAAAAAAATTCTCTCTGATTAACACATTTCTCTTTTGTGGCTGAACCACTCATCATAGGAGGATTGTTCACTAGTCCTTTGCTTTCAACAGGCCTTAAGATCATCTGTGGATTGTGTAACTGGAGAATTGTGTTTGGGAGGGTTTGGGCTTCCTGGCCACGAGGCATCTTCTCTCCCATCTTGCAGTAAGTTGACCGTCTCTGCGCTGGTCGATCCACAGGCCTGGTGGTCTGAGAGGTACCTTGCTCTCTTATAGTACCTCTTTCTGCGTCTGTTGCTAGAAAGTGTTCAGAAGAACCAATGTATTTTCCCAAGAAAAAGAAATCAGAAACCTGGTGTATTGTGCCTGATGCTTTAGATAAACTAATCCAAATCAGGTGAGTTGTCTGTTGTTTACAGTTGAATGTCAAACAGAGAAAGCTGATACATAGATCCAATAACTCTGTTACCCACATTGTACATAGACTCCAACGTTCTGTCTAAGTCGTTAAGTTTCAAGGGAAAGCAAAGATGGGAGGGTAGTTCATACTTACGCTTTCCTGTTTTGTTTTGTTTTTTTGTGTGTGTACCATTCAGCAACCTTGTCCCTCCTTGGTGTGCTCTGCAGGTGGTGGCCCCACCCTCTGTCATATAAATCCTCCCGCCTAGACTTCGCATTTTTGTGAGGCATGGTTTTGAAATTTCAGAAATTAATTTCTTTTGGGCAATGCCTAGATTCAGCTGTGAATGAGTCTGTGCACAGATTGTGAAACGTGCTCTGGCCTCGTTCGTCTCTGTTGAAAGGAAATGGCAGCCCCTTGCCATACCAGGAAAGGGTAAGTCACAAAAAGTGATTTTGCTCTTGTTTATTCTGTGATGTACATTCCTTTGAAAACATTTTAGTTTTTCAACCCCAGAAGGAAAACCATCAGCCTTGCTAAAATTTATTGTTAAGCCTAGCAAAGTGGAAATGATAGTGGAAAATATTAAAGAGGTATAATTTTTACTTTTTGAGGCTTTGTACAAATAGTAAAACATGCCTTTCCCCGTATCTGTTCAGACTTATCTACAAAAGCCCAAGCAGCCAAAGGGACTGTAACAACCCAGGTGTCATTTATTTTCTTAAGATGTAATTTAATGTAACAGGACAGAAACATCCAGAGATTCACGACCGGGAAAAAAATAATATGGCCACGAATAGTGTGATTTGCATTTAACTTTTCATTTTAGAAAGGCTAAATGAAAAGAAAAAATGCTAAATATATTTTAATCTACCAAGGGAATGAATGCTTTCTAGCTTGTTTTCTAAACTGCTCACAAGAGTGGAATTGCTGCAGGAACCCCCCTCTGTACTGGATTAAATATTCTGCAGGGCCATCCAAGGTTAAGTCTCTTCTTTATTTAAACTGCAACACATTTCCTATTTTTCATCCTCGGTTCTATTACTGTGTGTATATTTTTAATAAACAAACTTATTTTCCTTTATCTTTTTCTTATTTAGTTTAATATATTTTTAAACAAGTGAGCTTCAGAGAATCATTGTGAATCTCAATTGCATATGTAAAAATACTTTCGTCTATGAAGAGCTATAAAAACATAAAGTATTGCCATTATATGTGCAGCATATCTTATAATTCTGCATTTCAAATGCATGAGCAGTATCATGTGAAAAACCCTAATTATCTTATTTAGCTCACACGGGTACATTCAAAATAAGTGCTTCAGCTTGGCAATATTGACAAAGTCCAAGCAGATTTTTTCCCCTCTTTGACACCTTTAATTTTTGGGCAAAATATGCATGGAAAAAATTCTATTTATGCATTACAGTAAGGCCTTAATAAGTTATTTCAGCCAAGAAGTCAGATACCTTTACATGTTTTGTTAAATGTAAAGATAGAATTTGATTGTTTGACAATTTAGTGCTATCACCAATTTATAAAAAGTAACTAAAAATAGCAAGTTTATACCATTAATTTTTTGATTAATATGTACAGATGAAGTTTCTTTTCTTTCTTAAATCGGTTGCCCACATGTGTTTTTCCAGGTTTTACTTTCAGCTCACAGACACGGCCACCTTTTGCTCCACAGAAAGTTCTTATCATTTTCCATTTCGAGGTAAATTGATGTACAATTACCAAGCTCATCAATTACGCCAATAACAGAAATGCGTATCAACCAAGAGAAAGTAGCTCTGGAGATTAAGAAAATGACCTAGGTTCAGTCTCATTTTAAAGATAGAAAAATGGAAATGTCTTAGTCTTTCATGGACACACTTTCAGGGTATTGAATTAAAGTAATCGTCTTTGATAATTAAGTCTACTAAACGTGTACATATTTTCAACCATTCTAAATCTTTTAAAAAATATATATCGTGCAAAATGCATCGGATGTTAACAATTTATTCTCTCTGTATTAGTTTAGAAATTAAAGATGCGTACGTCCAAGATGAAATCAAAAGTCAGTTTTAAGGTGTAAATTATCTAAGCCAGGTATATAAATTTAATTTTTGCCAAAGTTGTGTTTTTACATGTATCCACTGAACTAGAGCCTCCTGTGAATGTCAGGCAATATGAAATTTATAGTGATGGTAGATTATTAGAGCGACATGGTGTAGCACCTTGAGAAAATAAAATATTTCACCGTCGATCTTCATATTCCTAACAAAAAATGCTGGTACAACATGCACATTTTGAAATTAGCGTGAAACCCCAGTGCTACAGTGATGAAGCAAGCTCCTTTTTAATTTTAGTTTTTTTATATTAACCCGACCAAAATTTAGAGCCAGTCCATTTTATGATGATTTTAGACACTCGGTGTCAATTGTTCAATGGTACCAACTAACTTTTCATATCACCTCTTATTTATCGTTTGCTTTTCACAGCAACTGAGCACATCACTGTGCTTTCTCCTTTTCCCTGAAGAAGTAAACTTGCCTTTTTAGCTTCCTGAAAAAAGCAGGCGACTCTGGTGGCTTATATTTAGTTACAATTCATAAAGGCAGGACTGCGAGTCAGACCCGGGACTTTTTTCTTTTCTGTTGTGTGTTTGCGTGCTGATGGGGACTGGCTTTTCTTCTTACTGTTGTAGTTTGAAATGGAAACGCTGCACTGCTGAGAAAATACCATGAAAATATAACCCACTGCATTCCAGGAAAATAAATAAGCAAGGCCACCCAAATTTTCAATTAGTGCTCCGGCAGAATGCAGGAAATGGCAAGAGATCCGTCCAAGGCACCCTAGGCCGGGTCGTGGGTAGAGAGCAGGGACGAAGGCTGGGAGGGGACACAGGCGCAGTGTGAAGATGGCCCGTCTCCAAGGAAAACTGCGTGCTAATAGGCTGGGCTGGCTTCCTGGATCAGCCCGGCCGGGCTGTCCGTTCTGACTGAGGGTGCAGCTGTGCTTCGTTCGGGGCAGGGTGCTGCCTGGTGAAGTGACACTCGAGAGTTCCAGGGGCACTTCCCATCTTATACGATAAGCTTAACCAGCGTTCTCCCTAACCCCCTCCCCGCCATGGGAAGCGTCAGCCTCCTGAAACAGCAGTATGCTGGTCCGTTGTAAAAAGGATCAAACGCTTTTGATTTAAAGCGTTAGGCCTAAGAATCGCTGTTTCCTCCTTGGTGGGCATGCCTTGCTAACATGCCCCAGCCGACCGGGGAAGCCACTGGCCGTAAGGGAGAGAGGCACAGGGATGTCTCCCCTCCGCAGAGCGAATGTCAGGGAAGAAGCCAGGTCTTCTGAGGGGCTGACAAGGCCGGGCGTACAGGCTCCTTCCCTCCATCATGTTTCTCTGCAATGTTCAAATCACTGGTGTGATGGCAGCACTTGAAAGCCGAAAAAGGAAAGATGAAAACAAAGGATTCTTCAGGGAACATGTATACAGACTCCTGCTTCCCCTCACTTGCTTTCTGTTTCACTTCTCAGATCGTCACGACAGCGTCTGCAGCTTTCCTGCTCATCAGGGTGAACTTAAGACGAGGGGACAATGAGGTTGGGTGTTTCGGCAGCACGGTGGTGTCCCAGCTTACAAAACAGACAACTATGATTATTTGGGATACATTTTATCTGTTGTGAGCCTAAACCTTTTTTACTTCTAAAACCTTCAGGTTGCATTGGTAAACAAGAAGTAAATATACACATTCTATTTATTCTTAGAACCAAGAAATGAACTAATTGAGTAGCGAGTGTGGACCACAGTTGCAAAGGAAGGAAACTCACAAGCGAGCTCTCCAAGCTGTGATTATGTGAGCAGGAAGAATGGCCTGGGTGAAGAGAAGATGAAGAGCCATCACTCCAACCAAACAGCAAATATGAAATTCAAATTATCCTTTGTAATTTTTCAGTTAGCAGTGCTGTGTATCTGTGGAAATCATGGGAGAGATTTAAAAAAATTCTAATCACCTCACAAAGGTAGAATGAATGAGAACAAAAGCGCTGACTGTATATTTCTTCTTAGCCAGCTTCTTCCAGTTGAGCACATTTTCTTGGCAAATCGACTATTTTGTTAGGTTAAAAAGGCTGTCGTTTCCTTTTCAGAGTAAAATCAGGAATTTCATTTTTGTACAATACTACAGCATTTCCTATCATTGAATTCTAATGATTTGAGAGTGTGTTTTTTGTCTAGGTTTCAAATACAAAGCAAGGAACAGAAAAAAAAAAAAAAAAAAAAAAAAAAAACTCTTTCCATTTGCAGTAGTTTCAAAATACACATGGCTTGAGATTTTGTAAGTTAAGGAATTTCCAGCCACAGAGAAATCAAGAACTGTGACCAATCCCAGGGCAGCTCTGGGAGGAACAGCCTGTGGAGCGTGGGCAGCCGTGGCCTTCCAGCCTGGCCCCTCTGGCCCTCAGGTGCCGCTCTCTGCTTCTCTTCTTGTCTTCTGTCTTTTCACCACCATACCTGCAGCTCTTGGCGTTTGTTAGGACCTTCCATCCATCCAGCGGCTTCCAGAAAATTATCTAATGAATTCATACCCATGTAAGTTATTCATGGGGTTTAACTGATTTATTCAGCAAATGTGCAGATGTTTCCAAGCACCCTACTTGTTGAGGTCTCTGAGAAATATAGAAATGATGCTGGCACTTGATAAAATACCAAAATAAATCACCACCCTGCAAGGCTTTGGACTCGGTGTCAGAACTGGAAAGGATCTTGACACCACACAGACCAAACCTCTGATTTCATAGATGAGAACGTTAAGGCCTAGAACCAGCCAATGACATGAGCAGATTTCCACTAAAACTTCATAGAAATCTGCTGGTCTCTCCGGTGCTCTTTCTGGATTGCGTCAATATCCAAATCTTTCTCACATGTTGTGGTAGATGAAATTGCTGTTAAAATATTCACTGCCCCTCTGACAGGCTTCTCCCACTGAGAGAATGACACACCCTCATCCCACTAACGTCAGCCTTGGCCCTGACTTGCTTTGAGAGTGGAATGAGAGCAGAAGTGACCTGTGCCGTGGTGCGACAGAAGCTATCTGCCTTTTTTTTTTCCTTCCAGGGCTTCCACGTTCATCTGAATAAAGACTGCTTCTTCAGCCACAGCTAAGATGCCTGTAACAGGAGTGAGAGCCGCCTCTGTTGCAGGAAGCCCCTGGGATTTCAGAGCTGCTTGTAACTGCAGCCTAACACAGCCTCAGCAGACCGATATGTCGTCGTGTCGCCAAAACAGAGCAGGTATTGTTCCGTTCTGTGCAGTTTCACCTTACTTAGGACCCTCATGTGCACTGGGATCCTAGTTTGGGTTCATGGACGGAAGACGCCCGTGTGCCGTGTGCTCCAGCGCTCCGTGGATGGACTGGTCTTTTCCCAGGCCGGGTGTGGACAGAGAAGGGCACACCTGGAAAGCCACGGACCCTGCTGTCCTGCCGTGGCCGGGTGTACCCACGCCTTGGCCTTGAGGGGCTTTCATTTGAAATTCAGGGCCCCAACTTAGCTGTCCAGGTGGGAGAGACTCTCCAGAAAAAAAGGATGCAGATGTGCTTTCTCTCTTTCTATTTTTGGTAACTTCAGATAGCCTCAACCTGAGCCATGTGTTCCTAAAGAAAAAATCAGAAAACGTAGCCATGACATAGGCCAGAAGGGCACGTACTTATGAGAAAGCAGGCCCAGGGCATGCAGAGCTTATCTGGGGAGGCGGCTTTTCTATTGGACTTTGAAGAATGAATAAGAGTTTGACTTTCAGAGATAGCGGGAAACAGCCGTTTGTGGTAAAAGCTCATTGTGATCAGAGACATTAGAACAGAAAGGCCTGGGATGTTTCAGAAAGTTGGTAGTGCAGTTTTTATCACTTCTTACAGGAACATGTTCCTCTTAACAGCAGAAAAAGCCTTAACCCAAAGAATTTAATGCTAACTATCTAATTATGTCTACTAGGTTAGGCCAGGTATTTTGTTTTCTGTTTTTGTTTTATGAAGGAGAGGAGGTTGCTCTGGGTCACCACACCTGTGTCTACCTGGTCTTCGATGGCTTGTAGCATTTTACTGGTACGTTGGCACTAATCGTGTGTAAGGATAACTCATCCACGTTCGTCTGTGTCTCTGTCCTGGACACTGAGCTACTCAAAGGCAGGGTGAGGGTCTTGCCGAACTGTTACCCTGAAGCTGAGCTCAGTTCCTGACACAAGCGGGAATGTTTATTGAGGAATAAATCAATAAATATGGCCAGCCTGCCTCAATCTTAAAATGTAGAAAATATGCCCGTTTTCCGAAATGAAGGAATTATATGCCTGTCTTCAACATGTAGAAAAATCAAAATCATCATCATGATTCACCCAAAATGTGTAATGGCCTCCCCCGAACAGCGAGTCAAATGTTTTCCTTTGGAAGAGGGTTCACAGCTGTGCTGTGCATCTCCCTGTTTTATTTGTGACTGTGGGTGCCTTTGCAGATCCATTTGTGACTAAATTCACAAAAATTTAGTCACAAAAAAATGAGAAGAAGCAACATGTAATTATCCTTTGAAATTGATTTGCAAACCCTTATTTATTTCAGCTCAGTTTTAAAATGATATTCACAATAATGTGAATGTGTCTTCCCGCCCCAGCTCCTTCTACGGTCTGTGCATGTTTCTGAATCGTACGGCTGAGCTTTAAACCTCAGAAACCAGGGGCAGCTGTCCGTGGACAGCGTGCTTTTCTGGAAGGATCTCTCCACTGGACCACTTACCGCTGGTAGGAATTACCTGAGCCACGGTGGTGGAAAAACCCACATCAGTCAGGATGCTATGACTAATATAGTCTAATATAGCTTTTAAAAAGAGGTAATTAATTTATAAGCACAAAATGGCCAGAATGATTTATAGAAGTAAAATAAATAGATACTGCATATAAAAAGTATCTATTGTCGACGTCGTCACTGGAGGCAGTGTAGACATGCGTAAACAGATGGAAAAATGGGGCTGTGGATTAGCTACTAGTTCTGCCCTCTATTGCCTTGGGAAAATTAGCCACTCTAAGCTTCAGTTTTTAAGGTGCTTGATGGAGATAATGTTTTCTACTCGTCTGCAACGTGGTGCATGGCACAAGCAGGTGCCTTAAATATTGGTTTCCTTTCCTTTCTCCATCATAAATAAATATTTATTATGTGCTAGAAGAAATTATTCTTCATGACGATGAGTTAATTATTTTTTACTGACTTGGCTTTTATTTGGTTTTTGACGATATTTTAAGTTGTTACATAATCAGTTGCCCTTGGTCATGACTGTATTTGGTAAATACAAAATAGTTACCGTTCCTTCGGCGAGCAGCGCAGTCGGCTCCGTGCTCATGTTCGCTGGCATGATGCTCACCCAGGGCTTTCCTCTTTCCTTCCCAGCCCTTGAATCTCCTCCCTCCCACCATCCTCCTAATGAAACACAGTCCGAAACCATAGCCTGTTTAGAGGTTGTGGCACATGGCCATCTTCAATATAGCAGTCCACTCTGAATTTAAATTTGTCACCATTTTCCTTAGAGGGAATGAGAAGGAAAATGAATTTAATTTAGTATAAAAAATAAACATTTCTGGGCACTGGAAACGTCTGTGGTGTTTTAAGAGCTGTTATCATTAATCAGTCAAGCATGTTTACCCAGACCCAGGATTGCTTATGAAACTGAACCGCACGCCCTGGAGCCCTTCAATGAGAGATGGCCACCAAAAGCTGAGGCAGAGAGTGCGTGTTCCCGGTCACTATCACAGGCCCCAGCTGCTCACGGGGCTGGCGTCTTTCAGAGCATGCTCCTCATGGCTGAAAGGAGGTGACACAAAGCAGTAGTTGGAAGTATTGGAAAGCACTGTGTGTCCTATTGTTACCTTGCGGCTCTCCAGTTCTGGCTCGAGTATTTTCTTGTGGTTGTGCTTTTAATAGTTTATCCTGTTATAATGTTCAAAGGCAACATCGTCTGCATGAATTCTTTTTATGCCAGTTGTAAAACAGCCGTGATAATTATTATCATTAGGTAATTCTCACCACAGAAAAGGGAGCATGGCATCTGCCTGGCGGGGAAGGTTTTTAGGAGCCGACGAAGCCAGGAGGTGGGCAGGCAGCACTCGCAGTCTGCGCTGGAATGAGTGGAGTCTGGGTGGGGAGAGCCGGTGCACATGTCACCTGAGTGTGCGCCTCCACTGCCCACGAGACGCTTCCCTTAGAAACGAAGGCAGAAAGGAAGCCCAACATAGAAAACGTGAAACCAGAAAACAGCAGATTCATTCATTCAATACATGTGGATCGAGCTCTAATTACGTGCTTGACGCAGGTCTAGGCTCTACTGAGGCACCTGAAACGAGGCAGCACTCTTTCCTGCCCAGGTAGCACAGGCGTTCCGGAGGGAGAGAGCGATAATGAGTACACGCATAGTTAATATGACGCCCGATGGGGGAGCATTCCACTGAGAAAGCAGAGAGCAAGAGGAGGAGACAAAGGCTCACTGGAGGGCAGGGGGCCTACTTCACATGGAGGTCGTGGGAAACATCTGAGGGAGATGACATTTGGGAAGAGACCTAATGAAGTGAGAAAATCGTGAGAATTTAGGGAAGGAGGGAAGTGTTCTAAGTGGAAAGGACCAGCAAGAGCAAAGGCCCCGAGGCATCCATGAATATGATCGGGAAGAGCAAAGTGGTCCTCCAGGCAATCACGGGAACAGAGGGCAAGAGCAGTGGGGTGGAGGTGGATGAGCTATACAGGAAGCAGGTCAGGCCGGATCCCACAGGCTGCACATGAGGAGTTTGCATGGAATTCTGGGATTGTGGTGGGCAGGGGAGAAGATGATGATTTGTGTGTATAGAGATCGGCTATAGCGTTGCAAGAGTCTGAAACAGGGAGAAGAATTCACAGGCGTTTGCATTAGCCTAGGCCTGCAACAGTGATGGCTCGGAAAGGAGTGGAGGCAGATGTGAGGAGCAGGTGCATTTGAGCTGTGCTTTGCAGGTAGAACTGGGGACCTTGCTGATGGAGTGAATGTGGGGAGGGTGAGAAAAAAGATAAACTATTATAGCATAGTGCTTACGAGCAAAGACTAACCCTAACCCTAGCGTTAGGAGATGATAAGAGCCTACGTTGTTCAAGTCCTGTCTTTGCTCCTTACTCGCTGTGTAAATTTGGGCAAGGTGTTTAACCTGTCTGTGCTCGTCTGTCAAATGGGGATGATCATAGTATCTCCTTCAACGGGGGATTGTGAGTGTGCACGGGACACACACACACACACACGTGTTTAGAACAGAATCTGGCCTCCAATAAGAACATATGTATTAGTAATTATTATTATTGGTGAATTAAGCAATTAGGTGAATTTGGTGACATTTACTGAGACGGAGAAGACTGGAGGAGGAGTGAATTTTGGGGAAAATCTTAGCAATTCTGTTTTCGAAGCGTTCAGTTTACAGTGTTTATCAGATTTATACACAGAGGTGTTGAGCTGGACGTAGGAATCTGAAGGTCCCAGGGAAAAAGGAACTGGAAATATAGATGTGATCTTTAAAGCATGACTCCTGAAAGAGAGGAACATTGAGAGCTTGGGGAAAGTAGGAAGAGTCAGCAAAGGGAGTTAACAGAGAGGGCCAACAATGTTGGAGGGAATAAAGTATTCATTTTCTAGGAGACATAGTGCTTCAAGAAAGAGGCAAGGTCAACTCACAAAGTCCAGTAAAGTTTGGAGGCTTGGCCATGGGTGCTGCAACTTGTACAAGAGGGCGTTCGGTGTTGTGTGAGGTCAGAAGCCTTTGCGGAGTGGGCGTGGGGAGCAGGCAGGTGAGAAAGTACAGATGGTGTATTGGAAAGGCAGCCACCAGGGTGCCTTCGCCTGGATGCGTGCAAGCGTGAGCTTTCCAAACCCTTCATTTTCATGTTGGCACTGCGGTAAGGCCCGTGGTTTACTTGTTCCCTCCCTGTTCTTTCAGCAAGGAATCAGAGTCAGCAGTGATGGTTCTGTTGGTTAAAACTAGTGACACCGACTGGCACACTCACCTGAATAGTGCACGAGTTGGCACAAACGGATTTGTGGATGTGATTTGGAAATGGAGAGATTCTGTGTCCTAAAACCAATGTACAGATGGTGACCTCCAGGTAATAGAAAGTTTTCCTGCCTCTAAAATGATCCTATGTGTTTAACATGAACGTGCACAATAAATACACCTGCAGTAGCAATGAAAAGCAATCAGACAAATCGTGTAATTTGGAACTCCTCACTAATGCTTCTTGTTTTTTTGTTTTGTTTTGTTTGAGACAGAGTTTCACTCTTGTTGCCCAGGCTGGAGTGCAATGGCATAATCTCAGCTCACTGCAACCTCCGCCTCCTGGGTTCAAGCGATTGTCCTGTCTCAGCCTCCTGAGTAGCTGGGATTACAGGCACCCGCCACTGTGCCCAGCTAACTTTTTGTATTTTTAATAGAGATGGGGTTTCACCATGTTGGCCAGGTTGGTCTCGAACTCCTGACCTCAGGTGATCTGCCTGCCTCAGCCTCCCAAAGTGCTGGGGTTACAGATGTGAGCTACCATGCTCGGCCCACTAATGCTTCTTAACCTGTCCCTTCCTTTATGGACTTAATTATGTCTCCCCAACATTCACATGTTGAAGTGAGTCTTTGTGGAGATGGGACCTATAAAGAGGTAACCGAGGTTAAATGAGGTTGGAAGGGTACGGCCTTGATCCAACAGGACTGATGTCGTTATAAGAAGAGAGAGAGGCATGAGGGCCATGGGAGGACACAGCAAGGGGTGCCATCTGCAAGACAAGGAGAGGTCTCAGAAGAAACTAGGCGTGCCTACCTTGATCTCGATCTCTGACTTGCAGCCTCTGGAACTGAAAAACGTGTTGTAGCCAACCTGTCTTTGGTACTTTGTCACAGCAGCTGGAGCTGACTAATACACTTCACATCACATACCTATTTGAATGATGTGACCTCCATGACACCTCTTTAATTTCTTCCCTCTCCAGCAACCCCACTGCTAGTGCCCTCATTCAGGCGCTCACTACCTTCTTCCTGCACCGTGACAAAAGTCTTCATACTGGTTTCATGTCTGCCCCAATCAGCCCGCTCCCTACACTCTTTCCAAGTCATCTGTCTTAGGACCAGAGCCAGGAATAGGATTAACTGGAGTCAGAGCTTCCCTCTAAGGCACTTCACCTGTTGCAGAGCTGGAGAAAATTGGAAGAGGATGCTCACTGTGGGTGCAGGTTCTTAAACACCACAGCAGTATTGAAAGACAGAAACAAGCTGTAAACCCAGAGACAGGCTGGGAAGAGTGAGCCCCGGCAGCCACAGTGGCCATTTGGCACAGGGAGTGGAATTTATTCATTCATTGATTTGCTCAATAATGTTGCATAAGCACAAATATGTCTCTGACTGTGTTGAGCTTCTATCCCGGTGGCTGGAGACTCTTAACACAGGCACAAGTCAATGAGATGATTTAGGATAGAGAGGGGTGCTATGAAGATTCTGAAAAGGGCAGTGGGATGGTGGGAAGGGGTGCTTCTGGTAGCACCATCAGATAAGTGCACAGAGGAAGTGACAGGACTCCTGTCCTGTCAGATGAGGACTCCTCTCCCGAAAGATGAGGGGGAGCTGGCCATGCAGGGGAATAACATCCCATGTAGAGGAAACTGCTGCTGCAAAAGTGGATAAGATGGATGGAGCCTACAGGCAGGGTCAGAGGGATTTCAGGTGTAGTGGACTAAGTAGCACTAGATATAGCATCTTCTTGGCCATGGGAGGTGTGTTTTGTCCTAATTAGATTGGTGGCCTCTGGGGAATTGTGAACTGGGAGATGATGAGATTTTATCTCTATTTTAAGGTGGTCCTGGCTGCTGAGGGTGGAGGTGTGGCTGCTACACTGGGGTGTCAGCGGTAGGAATCGGCAGGGGATGGAAGGCGTAGAGTTTATTTGGGCAGTTAAGCTGCTGGGATTTGCTGTTAGGTGGAAGATGTTTGTGAGTGAAAGAGGGGCCTTAAGTGTCGAGGACAGTGGTACCATGAACTGAGAGAAGCAGGTTTGGGTGTGTCGTTTTAGAGCTACAGTTTAGCCTGGATGGGTTGCAGATACAGTCGTGCGTTACCTCGTGATGGGGACACACTCCAGGAAATTCATCATGCACAGGGTTTGTTGTTGTGTGAACATCAGAGTGAACTTTCACAAACCTGACGCAGCCCTAGCTTGCCCAGCCTGCTGACTGCAGCCGCTCGTGGCCCAGGATGGTTTTGAATGCAAGCCCAACACACGTTTGTAAACTTTCTTAACACATTATTTTTTTTACGATTTTTTTTTAGCCCTCCAGCTATCATTCGTGTTCATGTATTTCATGTAGGACCCAAGACAATTCCTCCAGTGTGGCCCAGGGAAGCCGAAAGATCGGACATTCTAGTGCAGCCTATTGCTTCTGGGCTGCAAACCTGCACAGCATGTGCAATTGCGACACAATGGTATTTGTGTATCTTGACATAGAAAGGCAGAGCGAAAATATGGTATCTTGTTATCTTATGGGCCCCCATCATAGATGCAGTCTATCATTGACTAAAGTTTTGTTATGTGTCACATGATGTTAGCACTAGATGTTACAGAAAGGGAGATCGGCCAGTGCGTTCACAGATACCACTTAGGAAGTAAGAAAAGGGCCCCGATGGAGCACTGGATTTGGCCGGAGGAAAGTCGCTGGTGCTTTTGAAAAGCGCCATTTTCGCTGAGCCATGAAGATGAAAACTGCTTTCACCAGAGCATGTTCAAGAGAGAAGGTGAGGCCAGAGGTAGAAAGTTTTGTGGAGAAGAGTAGAGACGTGGGGGTAGGGAATCTCCAAGGGATGTGGGGTGAAAAAAGGAGTTATTTATGCTGAACTAGAGCAAGGCTCGCTTATCTCCTGCCAGGAATGAAGCCTTCCAACTGGTGGTGCAGGAGACGGGGCCTGTCAGAAGAGCTGGGCTGTCCCATGGCTGGGTGAGGTGGGGCACGGAGCACACGTGATAGTGCTGAAAAAGCTAAAGCCGGGGAATGGAGGTTTTCTCCATTAGAAGAAATTGTTCTCTTAATGATATCGGGAGGAGTTTTCCTCCTAATATCACTATCTGATACTTTTATCTTTTATGCTATGAATATTAAATGCCGTTTGACTTTGATGGTACTATATAAACATGAGGTATAATGCAAGTACTAACATTATAATTGTAATTTTAAAGAATAATTTAATGAATGTAATGACTATTCAAATATGGTGCTAAAAATGTACCACAAAGTAACAGCCTTTCACTATATTTATAGCAGATTGAGAAAAATGTCCCTTTTGGGGAGAATAGCAATAGACCGAGGTTTGGGTTTGAAAATCAGCGTCCGTTTCCACTGCAGACTTTGGAAATGACCCTCTGCTTATGAGCTCCAAGCACCCACTAGGGGGCGCACACAAAGGCCTTTCCAGGCGCGCAAAGGAAGCTCCAGAGCCCTTTCCTCAGGAGGCCGGCCTGAAACCAAACGTCAACAGTTTTGCTTCATAACAGTGATTACTTACTTGTTGCTATTTCCTAGGCAGCGAATTTAAGGGTAATGATCAGAAAGCTAAAGTTAGACAACTGAAGTTTTCTCCTTACTTGAACATTTCTTTTGTAAAAGCACATCTGTTAAACAAAAAAGATGAGTATTGTTAAGCTTTAGCAGAGGCGTATAAGTTCCTGAAGTCTTTTGAGGTGAAAAATGAAATCAAAATGCAAAATGCAATAATGATGTATTCTGAAAGAAACTCCTCTTTGGTATTCTGCTATCAAGCAGCCTTAGTGGGAAGTGAATATGTAGAATCCGACTGCCATTTCTCTATGGAAAAAAAGCCAACAAGGTCTTTCCTTTCTTACGCAGTGCATTCCCTGATTTTAAACATTCAATAAGTTCCAAGCCAAGAAATGCATTTTTCTTTCTTTTGATGATTTTCTGTGGTTCCTTAGGATGGTTTGTAGAATATGTTGTGGCTCTGTTGACCTCTGCATGCAGTTTCCAGATCTTCGTGGTTTCCTCTACAGCTGTGGGTATTTCTCTTGTGAAACCACAGGTCAGTTCAGAACCACAGAACTTATCCTGACAATTAGAATTTTAGCCACTGTCCTGTGGGATTTTCAGAGCTACAAGGACTCCATACTTTCAATCCAGATCCTTAAATTAGAACCATCTGATGCCTGAAACATTCATGGATTATCCAAGGATCTGAGGTCAACCTTTCTCAGTTTTTTATCGAAAGTTAGCATGTGCCCCATCTCCTACATGTCCCCACAAATACCCTCCCTAGAATGCAAGATCATGAGCATTAGGATTTGGCCTTCCTATGTGTTCTTGTGCCTGCTCCGTTGCCCAGTACCTTGCCTTTGTAGCATGGCTGAGTCCTTCCTTAGGGTCTCATTTAGAGCAGTGGGCTTCAAACGTTAGATTGCATTAGAATCTGCTGGAGGGCTCAATAAAACACGATTTCTGGGCCCCATCCCAGAGTTTCTGATTCATAAAGTCTGGGGAGTGGAAGAAAATCTGTATTCTAACAAGTTTCCAGGTGATGCTCTTGATGTGAGAACTAAGTTTTGAGTCCCACAGGGTTTAGAACATGATGAGTTCCATCAGAAAGAAGAAAAGGACATGCCTGATGCTGCAGAGTTCAGTTTAGACTGAGGGAACGAACACGGCTAGTCTTCAATGGAAAGATGACCCTCGATAAGGGCATCACTGATCTTTGAGCCACGTGAAACGTGTAACGCCTGTCAATTGAATGGGACCTATGGGCATGGAAAGAGGATGGTATGGCTTCAGACCCCACTTTTCCACTGAAACTCCTAATCAGTAGCTTCTGAATCTCCCTATCCATGAGTATGGACATTTTTTCCATTTGTCTGTGTCCTCCCCGGCTTCTTTGAAGAGTGCTTTGCATTCTTACTGCAGGGATCTTTCACCTCCCTGGTTGGATGTGTTCTTAGGTATTTTATTCTTTTTGTGGCAGTTGTGAATGGTATTGCCTTCCTGATTTGGCTCTGAGATTGGCTGTTGGTGTACAGAAATGCTACTGATTTTTGTCCATTGGTTTTGTATACTGAAACTTTGCTGAAGTTGTTTATCAGCTGAAGGAGCTCTTGGTTTGAGACAGTGGGATTTTCTAGATATAGAATCATATTGTCTGCAAAGAGAGATAATTTGACTTCCTTTCCTCCTATTAGGATGCCCTTTATTTCTTTCTCTTGTCTGATTGCCCTGGCCAGGACTTTCAATAGTATGGTGAATAGGAGTGGTGAGAGAGGGCATCCTTGCCTAGTGCCAGTCTTCAAGGGGAATGCTTCCAGCTTTTGCCCATTCAGTATGATACTGGCTGCGGTTTGCCATAGATGGCTCTTACTATATTGAGGGCAACCTAGGCAATACCATTCAGGACATATGAACTGGTGAAGATTTCATTATGAAGATGCCAAAAGCAATCACAACAAAAGCAAAAATTGACAAATGGAGTATAATTAAACTAAAGAGCTTCTGCACAGCAAAAGAAACCATCAACAGAGTACATAGACAACCTAAAGAATGGGAGAAAATTTTTGCAAAGTATGTATTTGACAAAGGTCTGATATCTAGCATGTATAAGGAACTTAAACAAATTTGCAAGAAAAAAACAAACAACCCCAATAAAAAGTGGGCAAAGGACACCAACAGACACTTTTTGAAAGAAGACATATATATGGCCAAACAGCATATGAAAAAAATCTAAGTATCACTAATCATTAGAGAAATGCAAATCAAAACTATGATGAAATACCAGTCAGAATAGCTATTACAAAAAAGTAAAAAACTAACAGATGCTGGTGAGGTTGCAAAGAAAAGGAAATGCTTATACATTGTTGGTGGGAGTGTAAATTAGTTCAGCCATTGTGGAAAGCAGTGTGGGGCTTCTTGAAAGAGCTAAAAATGGAACTGTTTAACCCAACAATCTCTTTACTGGGTATATACCCAAAGGACTATAAATCATTCTGTCATAAAGACATGCACATGTGTGTTCATTGCATCACTATTCACAATAGCAAAGACATGGAGTCAACTTAAATGCCCATGAATGGCAGATTGGATTAAAAAAATGTGGTAGGTATACACCATGGAATACTATGCAGCCATTAAAAAGAATGAAATCATATGCTTTGCAGGAACATGGATGGAGTTGGAGGTCATTATTCTTCACAAACTAATGCAGGAACAGAAAACCGAATGCTACATGTTCTCACCGGTAAGTGAGAGCTGAATAACAAGAACCAATGGACATAAAGAGGAGAACAGCACACACTGGGGCCTACTTCAGGATGGAGGATGAGAGGAGTGAGAGAAGCAGAAAAAAATATCTGTTGGGTATTAGGCTTAATACTGGCATGATGAAATAATCTGTACAACAAACCCTCGTGACACAGGTTTACCTGTATAACAAACCTATACATGTACTCCTGAACCTAAAATAAAAGTTAAAAAAGAAAATTAGCCAGGGATGGTGGCACGTACCAGCTACTTGTGAGGCTGAGGTGGGAGGATCAGTTAAACCTGGAGGCTGAGACTGCAGTGAGTCTCATGGTCTATGATCATGCCACTGCACTCCAGCCTGGGTGAGAGAGCGAAACCTTGTCTTTAAAAAACAAAAATTGTTCTAAAGTAATCAGAGAGATCCCCATATTTTCTATCTATAATTTACCTGTCATAGGCGAGGCAACCTTCTTCTTTTTTTGTTTTGAGATAAGGTCTTGCTCTGTTGCTCAGGCTGGCGTGCAGTGGTTCCATCTAGGCTCACTGCAGCCTCGACCTCCTGGGCTCAAGCAACGTTCCCACTTCGGCCTTCCCAGTAGCTGAGACCACCGGTGGTGTCACCGTGTCTGGCTACCTAAAAAAACAAATATTTTGTAGAGAGGATGTCTCATTATGTTGCCCAGGCTGGTCTCAAAACTCCTGGGCTCGAGCAATCCTCCTGCTTCAGCCTCCCTAAGTGCTGGGATTATAGGCATGAGCCACCATGCCTGGCTCATTTTTCAGAAGCAAGGTCACTGATTATTTTACCTGTGCTTTTCTTTCTCTATGAGCTGGTGGCTCCCTCTCCTCTCTTCTACCCTCCTCCTTCCCTCCTCCCCTTTCCTCGTCTCTCCTTGCAACTCTGAGTGCTCAAACGCTTGTATCAGTGAGCTGTTCGGACTCTTCCTTCTTATAAACATCGTGCTTTTCTCTTTAGCTCATGGCCGAGTTTCTTAGCAAAGTGCTTTATGGAAGTGTAGGGAATAGAAATGTCACATAAAAATGGAATGAGTTGTGAAAACAGGCAGTTCCCATCTCCCCCAAGATAGGCAAATCTTTTAATGACCTCCCTGGGAGGGGGAGCCAAGGGCATATTCAGATTTTATAGCACCGTGGTTCAGGATATTGAATGAATACAGTTATTTCATGATTAGAAATAAAATGCACTTCAGAAAATCTTTAAAATGCCCAACTGTGCAAAGATAAATTTTACTATATTCATGACTATTCATTTTAATAGTTCTTTTTCCAGTTACTTACCATAGGTCTTATGTAATACTTTTGGCAGAATAAAACAAAGTACCATTTCTGCTTTCCAAACAGATCAGTGAATACATTCAAAGCTATTGTCTTTTTCCTCGTCAAAGATGGCATTGTTAGAGCCGGCATATATAAACTTTCTTCCCTGCTGCGTAGACCACGTGGAGAAACGCTTATTTTTTCTTATAAGAATAAAATTGCAATCTTTCAACAGAACATGTTGATTATGCCATCTGGCACATAATTTCTTTGCTTAAATTAAGCTGAGAAATCAATTCAGTGTTGAAAGATATTATCCGTTTAGCTTTTTTTTTTTTTTTTTTTTTTTTTTTTACCTCCAGGCAATGTGAGAGAGGGAAAAAAATAAGCTGTTTTCTTTTCTAAGTATGTGAATTATATAGGTCTTGAATATTTTCTTCTACATAGGGGAAAATTATAATTTATAAGTAGATAGCTACGATCCACTGGGATTTCTTGTTCTGAAGTTATGCTAAAGCTATACTGCATTACCGGAACCTGCCCTGGAAGACCAGGTGACTGTCAGTTGAAGATTAGCGTCAGTTGATGGATGGTGTGATCAAATGATAATAAAGGCCTGTTGTAAGAGTTGTCTACATTTTGCCCAGACTTTTCTTTGTTAAGTAGTTTGTGGATTCAGGTTGTTGCCAACAGTAAAGACACACAAAAAATGAGCTTAATACACAAATCCGGCTGCCCCCTAGGGCTACCTAGCAAAATTAAGGAACTAAGAGGTGGTGGGAACTCGTAAGAATGGAGTGGAAATGACCACTTCTTAACTGGACAGCGGAGGACTGCTCCAGCAGGATTCCCCCTGTCAGTTTCTTCCTTGCCTCTCTCCTACCACACGTCTGTGGAGGTGTAAATCAACACTCGGTCACCAAAGACCTTCCAGGTGAATAGCTGAAGCCATGACTAGCCCTTGACCATGAGCTGATCATGAGAGATGCTCTTGGGAAGCTCAACAGATGTGACAAATGCCAGAGAAAAAATGAGCCTTGAACTGGAAGTTGATCATATGGTAGAAAAGTGGGGAAAAGATACAAATTAGTTGGAAGTTTTGCCGTCATCTGTTTGAGTTGTTTTACAAAGTCATCTTTAAAATAATGATTGAATGTTAAGTTTTGTTATTTAAATAGTGATTTATTAAAATTAAGAAATAAAGAATGGGAAATTCACATCTATGGAGAGGTATCGTACAGAAATCAACCATCTGGGGTTTCACAAAAACACACCTATCCTGGGTCTTTGATGGCCACCTGCCTGTTGATGTCATTATCCACCTGTCAACTGCCTGGGGCATTTGGGAGAAAAGAAACCCTAAGTGTGTCCATACCCAGGGAAGTTTATGAAGTAAAAGCAAGCATCACAGATGGAGTTTCGAGAAAGCCTAGATCTGAACTCCAGCTCAGCAATAGGTTCACGATATATTTGGAAAAAGGATAATGTAATTTTTGCTGCAAGGACTTTGCATAATAGTAATAATAATACTTTTCATCACACTTAGCTTTCAAAGCCTATTCATGTGAATTATATGCTGTGCTTCTCATTAACCTCCTGCGAATCTAATATAATGGAGACACAGAACGTAATAGTGGATGCTGAGTTGGAGTGAGATCTGAGGTTTCGGAACTGAGGAAGCTGAAGTCATTGAAAAATGGCTTGTAATACTTGGCATGTATGCTTAAGACGTGCTTGTTCACCATGGCACCAATTTAAAGTCATAGCTAACTGCATGGATTTATAAAAATGAGGGCAGTGTATCCCGGAATCTGGCAGTGACAACTTTCTCTCAGGGTGATCCCTATGTCACACCATCTGAGATACAGGATTAAAGAGCAGAAGCCACTCTCCTGATTGATGGTGGAGTGCCCCGTTCCAAGGCAGGGCTCCCACGCTACAGCTCTGCCTGGCTAGATCCGTGTAACACTCAAAAACATGTCTCTGCATTTTGTGGGAAGCTGATTCCGTACTCTTGCACCTCAGAAAATGGGGGAGGGAGAGAGAGAGAGAGAGAGAGAGAGATCAGGCAAGAAAGTAGAACAGAGCAAAGGCACATTGGCAAGAATGATTTCAAAGTCTCACCACTCCTGCTGGAAAACCCCAGTTCCTGAAACATTTTGGAAGAATCTGTACATAAGTGCCCCTGGGAAATAATTTCTCTGATTGGCACCTTAGCTTTTCGATTCTTTTAGCAGTGAATCAGCAAGTCCATTTGTGGAAAGAAGAAAGCTAATATAACGAGACATTAAATAAACCACAGCCCGTGAGAGTCCACCTACTTACGTTAGAGAAGCCGGCCCCACCTTCCCTGACCTGGCCGACCATTTATCTCAAGAGTCTAGAATCACCGGAGCTACCGGGGGCTGCCTCAGTTTGTCTATTTGTTCAACAGAAACGTGGAGAATTCCTCAGGGCAAGAACTTAATTTTAAATAGTGAATTAGAAGACTATTAAGTCCAAACTCAATCTGTTCCATCTCTTCACCATGGTTTATGGTCCTACCAATGCCCGGGCTCTCCTGACCACCTTTGTTGACTATTGCCAAACACTATGAGGTACAAAAAAGAAACGATATTAGTAGAAAATGGATTGCCCATATTTTCAAGGCTGGGGAAAGGCATGAGCTGAAGAATTTCTAATAAAATTGTGACTCTCACACAATTTGAACTTCCTACGTTTGCAATATGAAATGTGCATTTTATATACAATTTCCATGCCAATTTACAGGTGTTAAATTGGGAACAGGAGTAGAGTACAGACAAAGGGGGATAATCTAATCTAACAGCTACAGAGTTCAAACAAAGTTTGTTTCCTTTTTTAAATATCATCTGGATGTCTGCAACATTTCATGCAAATCAATCTTAATTTACTATGTGTTTCGGCTCTTTCATAAAATAGTCTGACCATGCTATTTCTACATTTTAGCTGTAAAATTATCCATAAATATCCATAACTTATTACATTTTTAATATGTGGGTTGATTCACTTAGTATAAGAGTCGAGAGGAAGAAAGAGTCCAGGGAGAGAAATCTAGCCTTTCACCAATTCCCGAAAGCATTTCTGACACCAGCGTGTCATTTAGACTCAGGAGACCAGGTTGGAAAGACTGCATCCTTAGACTTTCTCTAGTATTTTTTACTACCACAAGCCTAGGTTAACTTTGGCTTAACTGCAGATCTACACATGGTCAACCTAAGTGAGAACTTTGCAAGAACCCTCAGGTAAATTTGGGCTGCAGTGAACGATTTTATCAGTGACCTTGGTAACCCACTCTCTGGGCTCAGCTTGACTCTGAAAGTCTGTCTTTTGACGGAATTTCAATTGATGGAATTTCCTGTTGGAGAATCAATGAAGTGGGGCCATCCGCATGTCAATGACTAGAAGAAGTGCAGCATTCCGCCCGGGGAGGCGGCCCTCCCATGGTGGTCAATTGGTGGGTCAAGTGAGTCTCAAGTCAGGAAAGCACAGGAAGCCCAATACTTGCTATTTCTTCGTGAAAGTCTGGAAACGTAGCTCTTCCATTGTAGTTGGAGGAATTGGAGGTGGCGGCGCAGAGATTCCTTGGAAGGTCTCCTCCGAGAAGTTTTTATAAGCGTGTGTGTGTATATGCCCCGGTTTTTACAGGACCACATCCTCCAGACCACCCATCCATCTCACGCAGGCACAGCATGTCACTGTGCCCGTCTCCTGATGGCGAGTCTGACATTATTGGGGCTTTTGCTGTTGTATTGACTTGTGGCTGAGAGAGATCAGCGTTGTGTTACTTGGATTTAGTATGCTGAAACTCATTTCTTTTCCACATTCCAAGGGGATTTCTTCCCTGAAAATAAAAGGGGGCACAGGAAAGCAAGTTCCAAAGTTTCTATTCAAATGTAATTCCTCATATCCTCTCTGGGCACCCCCCAAAAGGACAGTTGTTTTTAAAAGGAAAATATCAGTTAAGACCTACCATGTCACTAAAGGAACCTTTAACAAGTCGTTTGGCCTCCTGGCAGGACCACACTCTGAGCAGAGATCACAATCTATCCCTTTCTTTAAATCTCCAAAGCGTTTTTGAAACGGTTAATAATAATAAACGAGATAAGGGAATCCAGGTGGCATGGTCACGCGGACACCAGCAGCGGTGCCTCTACGTTAGGTGTCAGCCAATTTGCAGAACAAAGCTGGCCACGTTTTATAAGTAGTATTCTGAGAAGCAAAGTATTATGGACCTTTCAGAACATGTGCTTCTATTTATTCTTTGTCAGCATGCTGGGGCACCTGTGTTAGTTTTATGCCACTGCATGCAGACTCTTTGAGGAGGAGAATTCTGGTAAGTTCCAGCTGTTATTTCACCTGCAAGAGAGAGAGAGAGAGAGAAAAAAAAACAAAAACGAAAAAAAAGCCTTCCTGGAACTTTCAACCTGAAGCACTAAAATTATTTGGAAACCAATACCACCACCAATACCACCATCAATACCACCACCAATACAACCACCAACACCACCACCAATACCACCACCAATACCACCACCAACACCACCACCAATACCACCACCAACACCACCACCAATACCACCACCAACACCACCACCAATACCACCACCAATACCACCACCAATCGAGATGCGAAAACAGTTAATATTTCAATATATGAATTCCGTTTATTAAATGCCCAGTATAAAAAAGAAAAACATTGGTTCTTCTTAGGGCTAACGACAGCAGTAACTAAAAATTAACACCTGTATTTACAAGATTAACGTAGTGTTGTTTGTGTTATTGTGAGAAGAACTGGGTGTCACCATTAGTTATATTGCTTACAGTTATTCAGGGGTTACTAGTTGTGATTTACGAGGTACTCTGCTAAGTACTACATATATATACATTGTCCCACTGAATACTCACAATAGCCCCCATGAGTGAACTATCAGCATCCTGCTTATCTAGACAAAGAAATTGAAACTTTGAAAGGTGAAGTGATTTGCAAAAGCTCTGTCAGGTAACAAGCTGGGTAACTGGGAGTCACACCCAAGCATCTGGTTCCAGAGCCTGGGTTCAAAGCACTGAACTAACGTCTCACAAACGCGGGGTCCCTGAACACTGTGTGTGATCCTTACAGATAGAATGTGGAGGACTTCACATGTGTAGGAATGTCATGTATTTATTTGTTTTTTGACTCTCCTCTCCATTAAAATGTAACCTCTGTGAGGCGGGCCTTCGTCTGGCCTATTCACAGCTCTTATTTCCAGCTCCCCAGAAGGTGCCTCACAAAGTAGATGCTCAAATAAATACTTGCGAAATGAGCCAATGACTAAAACTGATGGTTTATTATTACTTGGAGTGAAGACAAAAGTAGGTTTGTAAAGACAATTATTGAGGGAATGTGAAGGGAACTATTAAACCATGAAAGTACGGATGATGTGATGTAGATGACGAGAACCCCGGGAGGGGAATGAGAAGACCTCAATGTGGGCAGCATTGTGTACAGCATGTTCCCTTCTACATGCAACTACTTAAAAGTGAGGCTACAGCACTTTCTGTGCACTCTAAGTCATGAGCAAGATTCATACGTAAAATAAGCCCCATCCATCAGGGATATGGATGTGTCTGTGTAGATTTAGGAGATTTCTGTGGGAGGTTAGTTTTGCATCTAGAGTTTGAGTAATTAGCACTATAGAATAAATTGAAAAAATGTTATATTCTCTTTTGAATTCCCGAGCACGGATGACAGTAACCATCACACACTGATCTGCAGATAAAGAGGGAAGCTATTTTTTTTTTCACCGTTTCTGTCTGATTTGGAAACCGAGCAGTGGCTGGTCAGTAATATCATTTTGTTTCCATTCCACTGTGTGTGACTGTCATCCAATACCTGTGTACTCTCAGCTTCCATAAATTCGGTAAATTGTATTGGATTAATAGCTGGATGGAACACGGCCAAGAAACCAGTGTGTTAAAGGAGAAAATGTTGGTTATTCTATTTATATTCATTTTACCGTTGAGCCAGCCAATGAAACTGAGTTATGGATGGATGTCAGAGTACAAGGAACTAATTTTCAGTTTGAACAATTCCACTTTATTTCTTCAGAAGTAGCACAGAGGAGGAAGAACACAGTAACAACAATTGGCTCTTCACCGCTGCATGTTTCAGTAAGATTTTATCATTGAGCCTTTTAAGAGAGGATCATGCTGAAAATGAAATCGTCTGATACTTTGGGGGATTCTGAGCTGATGGATGACGGTGTGGGCTGGGGTCTCCTGCCTGGGTGACGGGTGCTGCTGCACGCAGCCCCCAGCCCTGCACGTTTCCATCATCACCACTGCCTGCTCACAGCTCTCAGGAAGGATTCCAGGCGCCTTTCATCGTTCCTGTAGTGAACATGCACCACTCAAAATACCAGTAATTAAATCTCTCATCAGATGAAATGTACAGGACTTGAAGGCTTAAGCATTTGACATGGGGAGAGAAGAACAGACATGGAAAGCAACCTGAGAAACTGTCTTCGGAGGGCTGGTGCTGAGACATCCTTTGGGTGGTTTTGGCAAGATCGAGAGGAATAAGGGACGTTTGTATAATGCCTGTTTGATTCGGAGTGGACAAAGGGAGAAACTCTTTGCGCGAATGTGCCCTGCTCACTGACTCGGATTGGGCAGCACAGCTGGGAAGCCAGGCGGTGTCTGGGAATGCTGCCGCCACCGTGCTGGTGGACCCGCATAGCCAAGGTGACTGGAAGGCTGGGCTCATTTCAAAGATCTTTACCTGTAAGCTTCCCCGTTATGATTGTTCGACATAGGTGGGCACAGGCAGCCTCCTTTCACTCATTCATTCAAGTCCATTTAGTGCAGATTGACACACGCCAGGTGCACTTCCTAGCGGCCGGACATGAACACACAGTGTGACCAAAATCACAAAATCCCTGCACCCACACGGCTTACCTTCCAGTGAGAGACAGAAAATAAAAACATACACAACAGCACAGTATATCGCTGTGACCATAGTATGGAGACATAAAGAAAGACGGGGGTATTGAGAATCCTGGAGGAAGGGGTTCAGTGGTGAACAGCATAGTAGGGATGGCTCACAGAAAAAAAGAGGACAGTTTGCAAAAGAGCTAAACAGCCAAGTGGATGAGCCATTGAGCTCTGTGCGTCCCAGGCTGAAGGGTGATTCAGGGAAAAGGAACAGGAGGTATAAACATCCTGAGGTGGAATATGCCTGATGTTGTTTGGGAAGAGCCAAGAGGCCAGTGAAATTGGATTGGAGGTCTTCCTTTAAGATTACAGCTGGTGGGGAGTGGGGTCGACTCTGAGTTTAGATTATACCCTGGGATGCTAGGTCTCAAGACTACAGATTGTATTTTAAAATAATCTAATTAAAATTGCAAATGGCAAGTTGTTTTTTTTTTATTTGTTCAAATACTCAAAATAAAAAGAATTAACTTTAATATTTTAATAGCTGGCATTTTCTCTAACTAGTTTGTGGATTGCCAGAGACAATTTTTCATTAATAAAACATCATTTGGGTATAACAACTTGAAACCAATTCTTTAGAAACATACCACAAGGTTTCTGATGTTCTAATGAATATTGGCCTTTTTGGAGTTGTCCTTTGGGAAACTGAACACATATTCTGGTAACAGGGTATTGCTAAACATATTTTTGCATTTCCTACTTTGAATTTCTTTGTTTTTTCTTTTTCTTTTCTTTTTTTTTTGTTCGGAGTTTCACTCTTGTCGCCCAGGCTGGAGTGCAATGGTGTGATCTCAGCTCACTGCAACCTCTGCCTCCTGGGCTCACGCGATTCTCCTGCCTCAGCCTCCCGAGTAGCTGCGACTACAGGCACCCGCCAGCTCGCCCGGCTAATTTTTTGAATTTTTTAGTAGAGACGGGGTTTCACCGTGTTAGCCAGGATGGTCTCGATCTCCTGACCTCGTGATCCGCCCGTCTCGGCCTCCCAAAGTGCTGGGATTACAGGCGGGAGCCACCGCGCCCGGCCCAGCTGTGCTTTTTATGGGCAACAAAGATTGCTTTCTGAACTGAAATTGCCCTTGATATTTTGACATGGGTTTGACGTCTGCAAAGTTATTTCATATTACAGAAAAAAATATCATGGAAAGAACATGCCCCATGTACCCACCACGCAACTGAACAGTAAAACGGCACGAGTAGCATGGAGGCTCCAGTTTGTTCCTCCACCACCGTGTTTCCGCCTCACTTGAAGGAGCCACTGCTCCCCAGTGTATCTGTCTATGCTCTGATCGAATCTTCTAGCCTGTTCAGGTCCCAGCTTTGCCTCCTCTCTTCTGGTGCGTGGTCCCTTACGATCCAGGAGCTCGGCCACCAGGATTGGGCAGAGATGCCAAGGCACAGCCCGGCTCTGGTGACCACCTGCTCACTTCCTGGGATAAGGACTTTCTGTTCGGAGCTCCCTTCCCTTCTGCCAGCTCAGTCACGCATTGTACTAGAACTTCCTGCGTCTTCTCTTTTAATTGTGTTGTACCAGGAGTGGTTTCTGTGAACATTAAGTTTACCCTATCTTATATTAGATTTTCAGATCATATGCTTTAAGAATAAGAACCAGTTCTGAAAAGAAAACCTTGTCATAGCTTTGGCCTCTTCTTACCCAGTGTGCACGTTTTTAGGCCACATGACTTCAATAATTCATGATGAGGGAAAAAATGAGCTTCAGGGCATCAGCATTAGAGGAATGTTCTTGTTCTGTAACAGGGAAAAACAAGAGATCTTTTAAAGATGCTACAATGTGGCGAGGGGAATGAGAGCAAGAATTTAGGTGCTGTTGAGACCAGATCACTTTAAAAGTCACAGGTTTCTTTCTAGTGCCAATTTCATGACAGCATCAAAGCAAGACAATTATTTGTTCTTCCTGATATAACATATTAGAAAGAGTCTAGGAAGTTTCTAGTGGGAAAAAATTCTATATCAATTTTCACCTCATATTAAAACTTTAGTACCTGGGTACTTTTAAAATGTATCTCCAGCTTGTGAAACTTAGCTGATACGGAACAATCTTTTTACACTTAAGCCTAGAAAAGTGAGTTGATTCACACAATTCTTTCACTGGGTTTGAAGTTCTGGCAGAAGTATATTAATTACTGCATTTGATTACAGTGCATTTGATAAGCTGTAGGACTGTCAACTAAAGTTTGTAATGATTTAAAATTGTAATTAGCAAAGAAATGATCTAATAAAGTATTTACCTCCTTATCAGCAAGTGGAGACCAGGTTAAAGAGAAGAGCACATTATCACGACTATACAGAATCAGGGGAAATGCGTGGTTTCTTCAGCATCTATAATTTGGGCCTTTGCATGTGTGTATAATTCCTTATCTAAATAGAAGTTTGACCACGGTTGTGAATTTCTTCTTTAACTTTGAGTGAACTCCTCTATATTCTGAATATTTTTCAAAACCATTTTTCCTACTTCCGTACCTGAAATGATGCTTGGTTTTCGCTGGGGAAAATCTGGTCACTCCAAGACGTTCCCAGAGAAAGTCATCTATTCCTCGTTACGCTGGTGGATGTGCTGCTTTTCCCTCCCAAGCCTGAGCAGGAGATTAAACTCTGTTTGATACAAATAATAGTATCTTGCCTGGCATCCCACCAATGAGATTGGTTCATTCATTCTTTAATTTTTAAAATTATAATTTTATATAATATTTGATATTAAAGAATATATGTAACACATATGGAAACTGAAGTATAATGGTAGAATATAAACCCACACAGAAACCAGTGGTGTTTCCACTAACTGGCATTTTCCCACACGTGCCTGTTAGGTGCCAGAAGTGAATGCTATCTCAATTTTTAAATTTTTATCATCTTCTTACCTTAAAAAATATAATCTTGTTTGTCTATATTTCTAAACAATTGTTCAACTTTTTGGGGCTTGATAATTGTAATTTTAAGTGGTCTGAGACTTTCTTTTTACACTCAATATTATATTTCTATGAGTCTTCCGTGTCATGTAGAATTAATTTATTTTAAACTGTTGTACAATAGTCCATTGTCTAAACAGAAAGAAAATCAATGTACCAATTTTCCTTCCATTGAATATTTGGGCTGTTTTTAGTTTTTTGCTCTTACGAACAGTATTGCTGTAAACATTCTTCTATGTGCCTCATGGTGTACGTGTGTGAGGCTTTATCTATGGTATATAGGTAGTCACTGGGTAAATGTTACATATTATAAATGATGCCAAATTGGTTTCCAAAGTGACTTTCACTTCCACTGGTAGTCTGTAAGAACTCCCATTGCTCCCCTTCTCTGCAACATTTGGTATTGTCAGATTTCTTTCTTTCTTTCTTTCTTTCTTTCTTTCTTTCTTTCTTTCTTTCTTTCTTTCTTTCTTTCTTTCTCTCTCTCTCTCTTTCTCTCTCTCTTTCTCTCTCTCTCTCTTCCTCCCTTCCTCCCTTCCTCTCTCTCTCTCTCTTTCTTTCTCTCTCTCTCTCTCTCTTTCTTTCTTCTTTCGACAGAGTTTCGGTCTTGTCACCCAGGCTGGAGTGCAATGGCGTAATCTATGCTCACTGCAACCTCCACCTCTTGGGTTCAAATGATTCTCCTGCCTTGGACTTCCAAGTAGCTGAGATTACAGGCGCCGCCACCACACCCAGCTAATTTTTGTGTTTTTAGTAGAGACGAGGTTTCACCATGGTGGCCAGGCTGGTCTCAAACTCCTAACCTCAGGTGATCCACCCACCTCGGCCTCCCACAGTGCTGAGATTACAGGCGTGAGCCACCTTGCCCAGCCCAGATTTCTTAACTCTTGCCAGGTTTTGCCTCTTAACGTGGTCCTAGTTTACACTCTCACGATTGCTGAGGCTGAGGACACGGCCATATGTATTTCCTCCTCTGTGGAGCACCTGTTTTAATCTTTTACTCGTAATTCTAGTGGGTCATTTGTCCTCATCTAGAGTTTTAGAATTTCTGCATATATTCTAGATATGAGCCATTCGTCAGTGTTACCAGCATACCTTGATATTGCAGGTTTGGTTCCAGAACCCACAATAAAGCGAATCTCACAATACAACCGAGAATTTTGGGGTTTTTCAGTGCATAGAAATGTTATGTTTACATTATACTGTGGTCTATTAGGTGTGAAGTAGCATATGTTTAAATGCTATATATATAAAAATGTGTATATATATAAAATATATGTTGTATACTTAAAGATTATATATTTATACATAAATATGTATTTTATATATATACACCCACATACTGTAATTATTGCCAAAAATGCTAACAATCATTTGAGCCTTCAGCAAATCATAATTTTTCTGCTGGCGGAGGGTTTCACCTCAATGTCCACGGCTGCTGACCAATCAGGGTGGTGGTTGCTGAAGGCTTGGCCGGTGGTAATTTCTAAAAATCAGACAGCAATAAAGTTTGCTGTATCAATTGACTCTTCCTTTATTTATTTATTTATTTATCTATCTATCTGAGACGGAGTCTCACTCTATCCTCTAGGCAAGAGTGCAGTGGCACAGTCTCGGCGCACTGCAACCTCCGCCTCCCGGGTCCAAGCAATTCTCCTGCCTCAGCCTCCCGAGGAGTTGGGATTACAGGCACCCACCACCACACCCAGCTAATTTTTTGTAGTTTTTTATTTTAGTAGAGATGGGGTTTCACCATGTTGGCCAAGCTAGTCTCGAACTCCTGACCTCAGATGATCCACTTACCCCGGCCTCCCACAGTGCTGGGAGGCATGAGCCACCACACCCGGCCAACTCGTACTTTGATAAAAGATTTCTCTGTAGCATGTGATGCTGTTTGACATCACTTTTGCCACAGTAGAACTTTCAAAATTGGAGTCAATCCTCACAAACCCTGCTGTTGCTTTATCAACTAAGTTGATTTAATATTCTAAATCCTTTGTTGTCTTTTCAACAATGTTCAGATCATCTTCTCCAGAAGTAGATTTCACCTCAAGGAACCATGTTCTTTGTTCCTCCATAAGAAGCATCTCTTCATCCATTCAAGTTTGATCACGAGATTGCAGCAATTCAGTCATGTTTTCAGGCTCCACTTCTAATTCTAGTTATCTTGCTATTTCCATCACATCTCCAGTTCCCTTGTCTACTGAAGTCTTGAACCCTTCAAAGTCATCCATAGTGGCTGGAATCAGCTTCTTCCAAATTCCTGTTAATGTTGATATTCTGACCTCCTCCCATGAATCACAAATGTTTTTAATGGCATTCAGAACAGTGAATCCTTTCCAGGATTTCAATCACTTTGACCGAATCCATTAGAAGAATTACTATCTGTGGCAGCGATAGCCTTTATAAAATGTGTTTCTGAGATTGTAGGACTTGAAAGTTGAGATTACTACTTGATACATGGACTGCAGAATGGATGCTGTGTTAGCAGGTGTAGAAACAACGTTCGTATTCCTGTGTATCTCCATCAGAACTCTTGGGTGATTAGGTGCCTTATTAATGAGTGGTAATATTTTGAAAGAAATATATATATATATTTTTTCTGAGCAGTCACTCTCAAGAGTGGGATTAAAATATTCTGTAAACCATGCTGTAAACAGATATGCTGTCACCTGGCTTTGTTTTTCCAAAGCACAGGCAGAGTAGTTTTAATATAATTCTCAAGCATTCTAGGATTCTCAGAACAGTAACTAATCACTGGCTTCAGCTGAAAGTCACTGGATACATTGGCCCCTAACGGGAGAGTCAGCCTGTGGTTTGAAGCTTTGAAGCAGATGTTGACTTCTCTCTAACTGTGAAAGTCCTGGATGACATCTTCTTCCAAAAGAAGCCTGGTTCAACTACACTGAAGATGTGTTGTTTCACATAGCCACATTCGTCAGTGATCTTAGCTAGACCTTCTGCATAACTTGCTGCAGCTTCTGCGTAAGCGCTTGCTGCTTCATTTGTAATTGTACATTCTAGAAACAACTTCTTTCCATAAACCTCATGAACCTCTGCTAGCTTCAACCTTTTTATCTGCAGCTCCTCTCAGTCTTCAAAAGGTTGAAGAGAGTTTAAGTTTTGTTCTGCATTAGGCTTTGGCCTAAGAGAATGTTGTAGCTGGTTTATTGTGGTCTGGTCCACCTAGACTACTCACACTTTCTCCATATCAGCAATAGGGTTCTCTTGCTTTGTTATCATTTAAATGTTCACTGGAGTAGCATTTTTAATTTTCATCAAGAACTTTTCCTTTGCGTTCAGAACTTGGTTAATTGTTTGCCACAAGAGGCCTAACTGATTTAAAATGAGAGATGACTCTTCTTTCGCTTGAGCACTTAGAGGCCGTTGTAGGGTTATGAATTGGCTTACTTTCAATATTATTGTTCTCAGAGAATAGGGAGGCCTGAGGAGAGGGAGGGAGATGGGGAAATCCAGCTGATGGAGCGGTCAGAACAACACAACACTCATCAAGGAAGTTCGCCTTCTTCCATGGCTCAGTCTGTGGCACCATTAAAATAGTGACAACAACTGCCACTGATCACAGATTACCGTAACAGATGCAATAACAACTGAAAAGTTTGAACCATTGTGTGAATTACCAAAATGTGACAGAAGGACACAAAGTGAGCACATGCTGCTGGAAAAACGGTGCTGGTAGACTTTCTGGATGCAGCATTGCCACAGACCTTTAATTTGTGGGAGAAAAAAAAAAAAAAGCAGTACCCCTTAAATGCAATACAGTGAAACACAATGAAATAAGGTATATGCCTGTATGGATTGCAAATAATTTCTCCTAGTTTACCAACATAATTTCCCTGTTAAGGAGTGCCATATGATTAAGAGAAATATTTAATTTTAGCATATATTATGTTTTATATTTATGGTTCTAAAAAATTGTAGAGAATTGTTTCATATATTTATGCCCTTCATTTTTGTATATGGTGGGATGTAGGGAGCCAATTTTATTTTTTTTCCATATTGATAATTAATTGCCTGGCATCATTTATTATTTAGCCCTCAGTTTTCCCACTGGCTGATTTTAAATGCCACCTCCAACAACTATCATAGTTCCTCAAATGCACAAACCTCTTTCAGGCTCTCTTTTCTGTTATTTTTTTCAATGTTTTTATCTCTATATAAATCCTACGTTTTCTTAATTTAAGTAGCTTTATATTTTCTATATAAATACTACGTTTTCTTAATTTCAGGAGCTTTATATTTTCTATATAAATACTACGTTTTCTTAATTTCAGGAGCTTTATATTTTCTATGTAAATACTATGTTTTCTTAATTTCAAGTAGCTTTATATTTTCTATGTAAATACTACATTTTCTTAATTTCAGTAGCTTTATATTTATATTTATTCTTGACGTCTGATGGGATATATTCCTCCACTTTCTTCATTTCCTTCATTAGAAATATTTTACCTGTTTCTGGTCTTTGGTTATGTTATATAAATTTAAGAATTATTTTATCAAATTCCACAGAAGCCCTGTTGAGATTTTGGGTGGAATTTCTTAGCATGCGTTTGTTAAATAAGGATCATGTTCAATTTTCTCCTAAATTTTTCATTCATTTTCAACATTTAATAATCATTCATTGAGTCACTATAGTGGGTCCTGCGAATAAGACAGAGAAGGAACATGACCTTCAAACTCAGTTAAGTAGCAGTAAAGTAGGAGTGAGGCATCCAGACATAACTATAATACAACAATCATAGCAAACTTTTTATTGGATGTATCATGTGTCAGACACATTTTCAAGCAGTTTACGTATGTTGTCTTATTTAACCCATAAAAACATATAAAGTAGATAGTATTATATTCTCTAGTTGAGGAAATTGAGGTCCCAAAGTAGAAACAGCCCAAATATTTATTGATGATCAAATGGATAAATAGGTTTTTAAAAAAATGTTGACACATCAAAATATTATGCAATGGCTAAAAGTGAGTGAAGCATACACAATAACAGGAAAGACTCAGAAACATAATAAATTTGAATAGTCAACACATTAGAAGAGGGAACAAGTTATAGTGCAATTTTTAATAAGGATTAAATAAGTTGGAGGAGCCTAGATTCCCTAATTAGCAGGGGTAAGCAAACCGTAACGCTTGGTGCAAATCTGATCTGCTGCCTGTTTTTATGAATAAAGTTTTATTGGAATACGGCCATGGCTGTTCACTTATGCGTTGTCTGTGGTTGCTTTTGCACTGTGAGAGGCAGAGTTGAGTGACAGAGACCATCCGGTCTGCAGAGCCTCAACTGTTTACTGTATGAGTCTTTACAGAAAAAGTTTGCTAATCCCTGACTCTGGCTTGGGTAACTGGGTGAATGAAATTCACTAAGTTTGGAAATCCACAAGATAAGTAGTTTACCTTGGGACAAGATGAATTGGCAGTGTCGATGTGAACATTTGACTCTTGATTCTCAAGTGAGTGTGTAGGCTTCTCTACTTTGGGCATTTATTATGATATTTGCATAGGTCATTTGATGTCAACTCCAATATCGTACTCTGATTTTAGTGTCCTTTTTAATTTAGGGCACAAAGGATTTTTAAAATTCTTACTTTTGAGGTTGGCTATGTTTAAAATGTCAAGAAGAGAAGATTTGAAGTGCTCCCAACTCAAATAAATGATAAATTTTGAGGTGATGGGTATCCTAAATACCATGATTTGATCACTGCACGTTATATGCATATATCAAACTATTACATGTACCCCATAAATACGTATAATTATTATGTATAAATAAAAAAATTAAAATGTGTTTAAATGACCAAATCCAACTGTCTTTGGTTTTGAGTAAGCTGGAAGGTCCTTCAGCTGTCTGTCATAACAATGAGAAATTCTCACTCTTCTTATGTCTATTTCTTATATGTATTTTTAATGAAATACAATGAGATATTGTTTGGGGTATCAAAAACAGTATAATAAACGCAAGCATTTCTGGTGCTTTAGCTTGAAACGAGGTCTGCACTTAATGACCAAGGAGAATAAGAAGTTGGCATGGTTCATTTATTATTCCAATATAATATTAATTCTGTCCACACTAGTATGGAAATAAATGGTGTGTAAGTCATGATTAAATTTTCTGCTGGTGGAAGCATACATGTGTGCAACCACTTTAGAAAATTGTTTTACAGTATATCCAAAGCTACGCATACACCTACCCATTGTAGGTAATATCCAAGTGAAAGAAGTGCTTATGTCTACCAAAAGATATGCACCAGAATGTTTGTGGCAGCTTTTCATAGAGCCAGAAACTGGAAGCAGCTCAGATGTCCATCAAAGGAAGATGAATTCACACACTGCGGTATATTTATACAATGGAATACCACACAACAGTAAGAAGGGACAAGCTCCTGACACATGCAACAACATGGATGAATCTCAAAAACAACGTGTCGAACAAAAGAAGCCAGATAAAAAAGATACTGTGTGATTCCACTTGCATTTCAAGAACAGGCACAGCAACTCTGTGACAGCAGAGGTCAGAACAGTGTTTATCTGTAGCGTCCAGGTCAGTGGTTACCGGGTAAATCCATGGGGAATATTTTTGGATGTTGAAAATGTTCTGTCTTGCCCTGATGATTGCACAGGTGTATACCCATGTAAGAGTTCACATGTAAGTGATGCACGTCTAGGTTTGTGCATTTTATGTAAGTTACACCTCATTAAACAAAGAAAACATTGAGCAGTTTTCTGAGGTGCCTGGGGTGCATATATTCTATGTGCGTGAGAGAGAAGAGTTCCCATGGACATCAGATACTGATATAGGAATCTTAAAGTTTATGATCTTTTATGAAAACAGCAGATCCTACAACAGACACCAGGGCCTACTTGAGAGTAAAGGGTGGGAGGAGGGTGAAGACTGAAAAGCTACCTATTGGGTACTATGCCTCTTACCTGGGTGATGAATTAAATCTGAATACCAAACCTCATGACATGCAATTTATTTATATAACAAACCTGCACATGTACCACTGAACCTAAAAGTTAAAAAAGAAAATGACAGGTCCTGACTTTTATTCTTTCCCGAGGAGGTTCCACTTCACTTCCCAATGGAAGTTAGCTATAGAGAGAAAAAAAAAAAGTTAACTTTTTTCCCTAAAGAAAGTCTTTGATTTGCTCATGTATTTCAGCAATTATTATTTGAGATCCTCAGATTCCATTCATAGAAAATGGAAAATCCTAGGGGTAGAGTTAGTTGCCCCAACTGTAGATGGACCTGAGGATATGTGTCTTGGGCAGCTGTTTTGTAACAGGTCTGCCAAGATGAGCTGGCTGCGGAGATATTTCTGTGAAGGTGAAGAGTTAACCTGGCTTTATTCTGTGTTCCTTAGTATCTCCCATTTGAATGTAATTTAGATTTTGGCATAGTTAATATTGAGCTATACTTCCTTGTGGTAACTTGGCTGTTTAAAGTCATCGTTAGTTCACGATAGTCAAACTATGTCATCAGTACCATTCAGTTCTACTTTTAAATACATTTTATTCTATACTAACTTTGAAATGTATGCTCCACATATGAGCTGGATGGGGATTATTACTTAAGATATTTAACCACTGAATCTGTAATATCCAGTCCAGCTGCATATCAGTTTTCTAAAATGAACATGTGTTATTTTAATCAAATAATTTATATATATGCATGTATATGTATGTATATATATTATACATTCTCTCTCTCTCTCTCTTTCTGTAGTTATCTTTCATGAATTTCACTGGGGATTCCACTGCACAGCTTCATAAGAAGCTCTGGTGTATCCTATCTCAAACCAAACTCCTTCATCTTCTTCCTCCAACTTAAGACTAGCATCTTCATGGAGACAGTGACTGAAACCACAGAGGTGCTCTCCATCTCCATCCTCATTCTATCACACAAGGAGGCCTGTGTGTGCTAACTTTGCAGAATTTCTCCTCTCCATATTGTTCTTCATCCTTATGTTATTATCCCTCCAATCCATTCTTCTAAAATCATAGGGGTGATCGTTCTAAAACACGAAGCTGATCATATTATACCCTTGTCAAAAGTACCATTGCCTCTCGGATTAAATTCAAACTTCACAGCCTGCCGGGGACGTGTTTACCTGACTCCTGCCTACTTAATTTATTTATTGCTGGTTAAATCTCTTCTTATTCAAGATCTGTGCTCCAGCCATGCCAAGTTTCTTGCAGTCGTCTTCACTCGCGAGGTTAACGTAAGCCGTTGTACGTGTGGTTCTCTTATGTTACTCACTTCCACCCTCCACCTACACAATGCTCAAGACTGAACACAACCCCTGCTCTGACTTGCTTCAGCTACTCATTTTTCACCACCCTGTGAACAGCAACACGTGCGTTCATATGCTGTTCCCCCACTTGAATGTCCCTATTAATTCTCTTCATCTTTCCAGGCCTATTTTAACAGACAGTGGAGATTCCGAGGCTATTTTGATAGATAGTGGCGATAGTTTAGAGTCAGAACCTGTTCAGGGACTATAGAATTTGGATCTTCCCTCTTGCCCAGGGCCTTCCTGACAAACTAGAACAGCCTTTGTGTGGATGAGCGGAAGAGCAGGAGCGAGACCTCTGGTCCTATCTTGTCACGCCATGGTTGTATGGGAGGAAGCAACTAAAGCAAACAGGAAGCTGAGAAATTGGCCAACTGGGGACATTCTTGATAACCACCGTGGATATTTCAGAGGAACAAAAGCCTTCAGAGCTGGGCTTGGACGAAGGGAACTGGTCTGCCAACTGTTGCTTTGCTGTGTAGATACAGCTGGTCTTAGACATTTGCATTTGATTATATTTTACTTGTTCTGATGTCTAAATCTATCTTTTGACAGGAATACTTAAAAGAACAAAAGTTCTGCATTGAAGATTCCTTGTGAAACACTCGGGGTTATAGGTAACTTCTTTTTCCCTATGAATCAAAATCTTGCTATTAAATTAATAAAGAGTTCTCGGGTTGCAGGAGAGCCAAGTTTCTGTCATTCTCCATTACACATTGGGAAATGGGAAAGAGAAGAAAGAAACGTGCTGGAACACAGAGAGCCAGCCACTCTGCTGAGCCTCTTCCAGTCACTTTATGAGAGTCAGTCATGCCACGGATCAAATGAGGAGATTCCTAAAAGCGAGACATTCTGTGTAGAGAAGAAGCCCCTTAGCAAGCAGAAGAATATCACCTTGGTATTAATTTCTTACCTGTTTGTAGTGTCTTAGAGGCCAAATAAATTTGTTGTATAAAATATGAAGCTTCTTGTAATATTATGACAAATGGCCATTGTATTCCATCTATTTTTAAAATTAGTTTTTCCTTTTTACTCTCATGATAGTTTGAAGTGAACCAAACAGCCGGCTCATTGTTGGAGAAACAGTTGTTTCACGGGTGAATCGACTCCTCTTCGGCAGCCACTGGTTTGCTAAGGATTTACTTTGAACATTTCGATGGTAAGTGACAGAGTCCTCAGGTTTAAGTATATTCTGATGTGAGTCACATCCAGAAAACTTGGGAAAGGGAAAAAGAAAAAAAAAGGAACACACTGGTCAAGATTTTTGTTTGTTTGTTTCAACGTTCCACATAAGGCTGGTGCCAGATGTTCACATTTCATCTTGCCTGAATAAAAATCTTTCTTATTCAAGAATGTCAATATCATTTAACAGCAAAAGCAATATAATTACACTATTCAATAAACATTTAACAAGACACAGACATTTTCAGCTAAAAGAGGACTTACCAGAATGTACCTTTTAGCAATTTAGTAGTTAAATTAGTTTCAAAAAATCTATTTTTTTAAACAACATCTGGTGAACAGTCTCTAATTTCTGCAGTTTTGGAATGAAAAGGCGCCACCCCAGTTCATTGCTACGAACAATTTGCTGGCTGTTTACCTTAATGCCAATCTCACCCCCCTGCCAGACACATATATTTCAAATGTGTTTTCTATATTTAAAAAAAACCCAGCAAATTCAGTTTCCCGGGCATGAAGTTAATGCCATTGAGTCACCAACTGTCACCTGCTTTAAGATGTCATGCTTCTCTTGGCACAGAGGAATCAGCCACATTATAAAGAAAAATGATTTACTGGCTATGCCTTCGCTTCAGCTTGCCACAGTACCCTGATAGGCAAAGTGCCGGGAGAAGGGAGGGAGGAGGTGAGACCGATAATCCACTTGATCTCAGCTGGTAGTTTCAATTTCCTCTTCTTCTTTGAGCTGATGCAGTTTGAGATACATTAACACGAATGATCTGAAAGGATTGAAAATATCTGCTAACCCATAGCAGAGTCACCAGTCCCAGTCAGGCTTGTCAATGTCATGACAGTGGCATACAGGATGGCAGTGAGGAGCACCAACAGCCTGAAACACTTATGTGGTTCCATATTTTAATCTAGTTGCTAAAGCCCCCTCCTTTAATTTTTTAAAGGTTTTATGGCTGAGTTAATTTACATGCCTGGCTTACCAGGACAATATTGGGCTGTATTTTGCTTTGAAATGTATGACAACAGTCATTGACATATATCAGAGGTCAAAACATAGATCGTTGTTAGAGAAACACCTTGTACTGATTAAATATGTTTCCTCTATGAAACACAAAGTGTGCACACATTCACAGTGTGGCTCCTTGTACAATTTTCAAGGGCAAGGTGCAGCTTCAGTTTATGGATGAGAAAATAAAGATTAAGGGCCTAATGCAAGCAGAAACGTTGGTCCTTGCTGGGAGGCAGAGCTCCTTAGTGGGAAGAAAGTTGGGCTGTAAGTCAGAGGACTAGGTTATGGTATAAATTTTGCCATTAGCTGTGGCATATTGGATAATCCCTCTCTTTTTTCAGTGCCCTTGTTTTGGCATCTGTAAGTTCAATGCCTTTTTGTATCTTCAGAACTGTAGATGTAGAGTTGAAAGGAGTATTTAGTCATATGACTTCCATAAAACCCCTTGGAAACAAGTTCAACTGTGTGTGCACAGAATGGGAAAAGATCTTTTCTCCGTCTCGTAGGGAGGTGTGTTGTGAGAGGCTGCTTGTCCTGGGAGGTAAGATCCCTAAGGGCACTGCTAGTGAGACGATGGTAGATTGCCACTGGAAGGCTGGTTGTGGGGTTTTGTTCTCCTGAGTGGGTTTTGCAAAGCGAGGACAAGAGCTTAATATTTGGATTAGGTCTTATTAGGGAAGAGAAGACAGGGGTTGAGATAGTTGTCAGGCAAGAGAAACTTTAAGGGACAGAACAAAACTGCTTAATGGGGTTTTGGATTCAATTTCCTCTGGGAAACGCGCCTTAGTCTTTTACCCACAAATCTTAAGTGAACCATCCCATGTGTGTCCATGCATTGCCTCGTTGGACTGTTTTGAAGACAGGTAGAAGTGCTGAGTGTGGTTTTCAGATCACATTGCATTTCAGATAGGGCCGTCGTCCCATTTCGGGGGCTTGCCTACATGTTAACAAATAGTCATGGAGAGGAAATGTCGTGTCAGACATCTGAAGGATATGGCAAGATGAGCTACAAGGAGAGTGTCCTATTACTGTGGTGGAATGGAATATGGCTTTAAAAATATTCCCAGGATTATTTAAGTTCTTCATAATTTAGGTTTCATGCCACTGGGAGCATACAAAATAGATAGCTTTCCATCCTGCTTCATCCTGCTTTTGCATGTGGACAGGTTCAATGTCTTCCATTTTGTTCCCCAAATTAAACATAACCAAGTGAATGGATTTTATCTTCTCAAAGGGCAAGAGGAATTAGTTGTACATGAAGAAGCTAAGAATGTAGCTCTGTGTAAAGAAGATGATGTTTTCTTACATCTTCTATTAGATGATAGGCACTGTGAAAGTATTAGCTATTATTATTGTTGTCAGCATTTTTCTGTGAAAGGCGAGCTCGTCAAAAATATGAAGTAGGGTCAGGCGCGGTGGCTCACGCCTGTAATCCCAGCACTTTGGGAGGCTGGGTTGGGCAGACCACAAGGCCAGGAGTTCAAGACCAGCCTGGCCAACATAGTGAAACCTCATCTCTACTAAAAATACAAGTGTGTGTGTGTGTGTGTGTGTGTGTGTGTGTGTATATGTATATGTATATGTGTGTATATATATATATCTGGGCATGGTGGCTTGTACCTGTAATCCCAGCTACTTGGGAGGCTGAGGCAGGAGAATTGCTTGAATCCAGGAGACGGAGGTTGCAGTGAGCCGAGATCGCGCCACTGCACTCCAGCCTGGACGACAGAGCAAGACTCTGTCTCGGAGAAAAAAAAAGAAAAAAAATGAAATAGGAGAAATGCATCTTCCAGTGGTAATTATCCTCTTAAGTAAGCTAAACTCAAAATCCTCCAAGGATTCTGATATTACTGGCAGGACATCATCATTATTATTATTATCTTTATTTTGAGATGGAGTCTCGCTCTGTTGCCCAGGCTGGAGTGCAGTGGCGCGATCTCAGCTCACTGCAAGCTCTGCCTCCTGGGTTCACCCCGTTCTCCTGCCTCAGCCTCCCGAGTAGCTGGGACTACAGGTGCCCGCCACCACGCCTGGCTAAATTTTTGTATTTTTAGTAGAGATGGAGTTTCACTGTGTTCGCCAGGATGGTCTCGATCTCTGGACCTCATGATCCGCCCGCCTCGGCCTCCCAAAGTGCTGGGATTACAGGCTGAGCCACCGCGCCTGGCCTGGCAGGACATTTCAGAGCTCCCAGGTGATCTAAGGCACAGTCGAGAATAAAGAGCCACATCCTTCAAAAGAGAAAACAACTCTCTATATAAAAAATATTCTACAAATATATATATATTTTCTACATGTATATGAAATTTGTAACAGTTTTATTTGTAGAATATTTTCATTGTGATACTGATGATTGACAGATAGGGCTTTGATTATATTTAGTAGGGCAAATGACAATTAAAATACAATTAAAATTAGTCGTGGATGTCAAAGTATTTTATTCCCTTTAGTTGATACGCAGGTGGGTCTTATTCTCATCGCTTTTTCCTCATCTTGCCAGCAGCTTGGTTTGTCTGCTCTTCAGTTTGGATCGTACTGTTTCCAGTAGACAGACGATCTCCCCTGGGCTGTCTGGAAAAATCATGCTTTTTTGAAACAGCTTATGAAAGTTCACAGCCACTTTTACTCTACAGATAAATGACTGAAATCCCTGGACTGCTACTCTAATTGTGTGAATCCTAATAGGTGTGTGGTGGTGTGTCTCATTGTCGTTGAAATTTGCAGTCCCCTAATGACATCTGATGTGGAACATCTTTTCACATGCTTGCTTGCTGTCTGTATGTGTACTTCGGTGTAGTGTCTGTTCAGATCTTTTGTCCATTTTGTAATTGGGTTGTTTTCCTTCTTATTACTGAGTTTTTGTTTTATTTATTTATTTATTTTTTGAGACAGAGTGTTGCTCAGTCACCCAGGCTGGAGTGCAGGGGCACAATCTTGGCTCACTGCAACCTCCGCCTCCCAGGTTCAAGCGATTCTCCTGCCTCAGCCTCCCTAGTAGCTAGGACTACAGGCACGTGTCACCACGCCCAGCTGATTTTTGTGTTTTTAGTAGAGATGGGGTTTCACCCTGTTGGCCAGGCTGCTCTTGAACTCCTGATCTCAAGTGATCTGCCCGCCTCGGTCTCCCAAAGTGCTGGGATTACAGGCGTCAGCCGCCACGCCCGGCCTTGTTACTGAGTTTTAAGAAAACTTTGGATATTGTGCTTATCAGTCCTTTATCAGATATGTGTTTTGCAAATACTTCCTACCAGTCTGTGGCTTGTCTGCTTATTCTCTTAGGAGTGTCTGTTTCAGAAAAGAAGTTTGTGTCTAAAGAGTCACCACCAAGCCGAGGACACCAAGACCTTCCTCCTCTGGCATCTTCTAGGAACTTTGGTTTTGCCTTTTACATTTAGGGCTATAATCCCTTAGGGGTCAGTTTTGTGACAGTTATAAGGTGTTTGTCTAGATTTGTTTTTTTGTGCGTGGATGTTCAGTTTTTCCAGCCCTGTTTGTTTTAAGCTCTATCCTTTCTCCATCGACTTGTATCTGTTGCTTTGCCAAAGATCAGTTGCTATATTTGTGTGGATCTATTTCTGGCCTATAATTCCACCGGTCTCTTCTTCCACCAGTACCACGTTGCCTTGATTATTGCAGCTTTCTAGGAATTCTTGAAGTCGGGTAGTGCCACTCCTCCCACTTTGCTCTTTGCCTCACTGAGTACTTTTGCCTTGAAATCAATGAAGTCATAGTAAAGTAACAAACTCTTCTTTTTATTTGTATTTGCCTAACACACTTTCACTGATAATTTTATTTTTAATGATTACATACAGCATAATATTGGGTTTTGCTTTGTGGTACGATTTGTAAGCCTTTTTCTGTTATTAGGAATGTTTTTCCCATTTACGTTTGTGGACATGTCTCATGCCATTTGTACATGTCACTATATTTAATATTATAATTTTGAGCTTTACTTTTCTTATACATTTATTTATTTATTTATTTTTATTTTTATTTATTTTTTTGAGATGGATCTCACTCTGTCGCCCAGGCTGGATTGCAGAGGCGCAATCTAGGCTCACTGCAAGCTCTGCCTCCAGGGTTCACGCCATTCTCCTGCCTCAGCCTCCCAAGTAGCTGGGACTACAGGCACCCGCCACCACGCCTGGCTAATTTTTGTATTTTTCGTAGAGACGGGGTTTCACCGTGTTAGCCAAGATGGTCTCAATCTCCTTACCTTGTGATCTGCCCGCCTCAGCCTCCCAGAGTGCCGGGATTACAGGCGTGAGCCACTGTGCCATTTATTTTTAGATTGATTTGTGTTTTAGGTTTTACACATCTTCATTATATAATAGGCATTGCCAAGTCTCTCTCCAAAATAAGTTTAACACTTTACATTTCTACCAGCATTACATGTGCATTTCCAGTACTTCAAATTAACAATGTTAATTGTTGTCAGATTTAAAATTTTTATCCAGCTGGTGAGTATGAAATTGTATCTGATGTTGTAATTTGCATTGGTCAGATTTTATTAAGGATGAGAATCTTTACCTATTGTTAATTGCCATTTGGGATTTCTTGTTTGTGTATTTGCTGTTCATTAATTTTGCCTAGTTTTTAAAAATTCTTTACCATTTTCTTAGTGATTCATAAGAGTCCTTTTTATATTATGGATTATCATCCTCTGTTTTAGCTATGGCAAATATCTCTTCCCAGTTCGTGGCTTTAAGAAAAAGTTCTAAGTCATTTTTGTGTTAGAGAGGTTTTCAATTTCAGTGAGTATGGTTAAACTAATTTTTCTTTTCCTTTATTAGTAGTGTTTTTATGTGTGTTTCATGTTAAAGAAATAATAATCTACCCTAGAATTAGAAAATGTTCCCCTTTATTTTCTTCCAAAAGTTTGCTTTTTGTATCTAAGTCTTTAATTCCTCTGGAGGGTGTGTGCCTGTGCCTGTATGTGAGGGGGGTGAGTATATGTGAGTTTGCGAAAGTAAGAATTTTGTCTTGTTTTCTACAGTATAACTTATTGTTCAATAACTGTTTATTGCATAATCTCTCATTTGACCATGGACATTTTTTGCCCATTATATATTCTAGAACCATCTTACTCTCTATATGTATCCCATAACGTCATGTTATAAACCTCAAAAATACACAATACAAACTTATTTTAACAAAGATATATTACTGTATGATATACTTTTAAAATACTTTTTATAACAGAAGTTTTTCTGGTGAAAGGAGACAAAAAACAGTGAACACTCATGTGCCTGTTTCCCAACCCCAGCCACCACCAGCGCTTGGCTAATTCCCGTCCATTCAATGCTTACCCCTGCCTTATATCTCATATGTCCATATTGATTTTGAAGGAAATCCTGGCCTCCGTGTGCTTAATACCAATGCTTTTAGGGATAAAATTTTCACATACACTCTGCCCTATTTCTGGATTCTGCTTCATTTGTATATTAGACTATCTCCATGCCAATAAAACACTAAATTAGTTACAATAGCTTCATACGCTGCATTAACTGTTAAAGTAATTTGCTTTTCTGTAGGGTCCAGCCCTACTGGGCCTGTGGGTTTTTCTCCTCATGTGCAGAGAGGAGAGATTGTAGAAATAAAGACACAAGACAAAGAAATAGAAGAAAAGACAGCTGGGTCCGGGGGACCACTACCACCTAGACGCGGAGACACGTAGTGGCCCCGAATGGCTGGGCATGCTGATATTTATTGCATGTAAGACAAGGGGGGCAGGGTAAGGAGGGTGAGTCATCCAAGTGATTGATAAGGTCAAGCAAGTCACACGTTCATGGGACAGGGGGCCCTTCCCTTATAGGCAGCCGCAGCAGAGAGAGAAGGCAGCATACGTCAGCGTTTTCTTCTCTACACTTATAAGAAAGACCAAAGGCTTTAAGACTTTCACTATTTCTTCTACTGCTGTCTACTACGAACTTCAAAGAGGAACCAGGAGTACGGGAGGAACATGAAAGTGGACAAGGAGCGTGACCACTGAAGCACAGCACCACAGGAGGGGTTTAGGCCTCCGGATGACTGTGGGCAGGCCTGGGTCATATCCAACCTCGCACAAGAAGCTGGTGAAGCAGAGTGTTCCCTGACTCCTCCAAGGAAAGGAGACTCCCTTTCGCGGTCTGCTAAGTAACAAGTGCCTTCCCAGGTACTGGCATTACCGCTTGACCAAGGAGCCCTCAAGCAGCCCTTACGTGGGCGTGACAGAAGGCTCACCTCTTGTCTTCTTCGTCACTTCTCACAATGTCCCTTCAGTACCTGACCCTATACCCGCCGGTTATTCCCAGGTTATATTAGTAATACGACAAACGGTAATATTAAAAGCTAATGATTAATAATGTTTATAGTAATGATTGATAATTGTCCATGATCATCTCTATATCTAATTTGTATTATAATTCTTCTTTATTCTAACGTTTGCTTTATTATACTGCTACAGTTTGTGCCTTCAGTCTCTTGCCTCGGCACCTGGGTAATCCTTCGCCCACACTTTTCCTCATTCTTCAACATTTCTTAACTATTCTTCCACATTCCATATTGGCAAGAGTCATCTTGCCAAAGTCTATAATACTCTATTAGAATTTATGTTGTAATTGCTTTTAATTTATATTTTAAATAAGGGAGAATTGATATTCTTATGATTTTGGGTCTCTTCATCCATGGGTATAGTTCAGCTTTCTAATTACTCAATTCTTCTTGCCTTTCAGTAATGTTTGGTAATCAACGACAAAAAAGCCTTTTAAAACATTTTTATTTTTTGAGATGGAGTTTCATTCATGTTACGCAGGCTGGAGTACAATGGCACCATCTCGGCTCACTGCAACCTCTGCCTCCCAGGTTCAAGCGATTCTCCTGCCTCAGCCTTCTGATAGCTGGGACTACAGGCACGCACCACCACACCCGGCTAATTTTGTATTCTTAGTAGAGACGGGGTTTCTCCATGTTGGTCAAGCTGGTCTCGAACTCCTGACCTCAGGTGATCCACCTGCCTCGGTCTCCCAAAGTGCTGGGATTACAGGTGTGAGCCACCGCGCCCGGCCTATAACTTTTGCTAGATCAAATCTGTGTCAGTTACAGTTTTTGTTGTTATTGGAAATTTTGTATCTATCATTTTTCCTTTCCATTTAAAAAATGTGTTATGGCATACTGCAATGCCAATTATTTTATGAGTTGCTTTTAAAATCCTGCAATCTTGCTGAACTTTCTTATTCATTATAGTTGTCTTTCCATAGATTCTCTAGGGTTTTCTATGAGGCAATGTATCACTGTTTTTCAATTATCATGCCTAGTATTTCTTTTTCTTGCTATATTACATGGTTAAGGCCTTCAGTCCAAGGTGGAATAGAAATAATGATAGCAGCCATCTTTGCCTTATTTCTGATTTTAATAGGAATGGTCGCGCATTTTCATCATTACACACGATGTAGCCCTACTTTAATGACTTATATCAAATTAAAAGAGATATCTTCTATTACTAGATATAGATCATTATTTTTATTTATAATCAGAAGTGAATGTTTAATTTTAGTGAATGATTTTTCTGCCTCTATTGAGATAAGACAATTTTTCTTTAGTTAATATGGTATACAAATAGATTTTTATTGCTGGGACAAACTCTACTTGACTATAATGAATTCATTTTGGACAAACACTGCTCAGTTTCATTTATCTAGGATTGTTTTCATCTGTGTTCATCAGAGAGGCTGGTGAATATCTTCGAGGGTGGACATTTGGCAGCCCATTCTCAAATATTGTGATCAGGAATTAGAGATGTATCCTGGTTATTAGAGATGTATCCTGGTTGTGTCAAAGATGGAATTTGCACTTGCCCTTCTGTTTCCTCTTATTGCACTTGGGTAATTTCTGTGAACAGCCATTCTACTAGTGAAAACCTTGTATTTATTTTTCTTTTTAGTGCTATTTGTCTCAGGTTTCAATATAAGTATTTCACATAATGGTAAAAGTGGTGTGAAACTTTTCTCAATGTTCTATGAGAGTTGAAATAGAAGTATACATTCTTTGAATATTTGAAACGATTTACTGGTGAAGTGGTCTGTACCTGGCTCATTTATGGGAAGATTGCACTGTGAGAGCTTTCTCAATTAGCTGAGTTTGTGTATTATCGCATTTGCATTTCCAGCTCTTGGCAGGGTGCCTGGCTCAACGGAGGCACTTGCTGTGTGTTGTGTTCGTTGACCAGAAGGCTGTAGCCCACCTGCAATCATAGGGACATCCTCACTGCACTTATTATTGCCTAAATTCCCCCAATTATATAAGTTTGACCTGGAGTTTTAAAAAGCCATTGTCACCTGTGAAATGGTAACAGTTCATAAAATAGTAACATACTGAGATTTATTAGTCACTTTACCATCAATGTGAATGAATTGCTGAGATACTTTCCCGATTCTTGAAATTAAAATATAAATGGAGTGAGGAGAGATAGATTAGGGTGGTAATTGTCAAAGAGGTGGGGGGAGAAGAGAAGAGAGAGAGACAGAAGAGAAGGAGAAGGAGAAGGAGGAGAAAGAGGAGATGAGAGGAAGAAAACGCAATGTCTATGGGGTCAAATAAGATTTGGTAACAATTAGAGAACAACTCAACAATGAAATCATCAAATATCAACTTTGCTTATTTCACAGTTTCACCTGGAATTAACCCTAATGCTACATGGCATGGATTTCTTGATTGAGTAAGACAAATATTTTCTCCAGGCATCTTCCATTTCATTTGTTTTCTAAATGTCCTTCTGTTTCTGGTTTCCAAAATCCTCTTCATTCTATGCTTTATGGTGACTAAGCATTTTTTTCCTACTGTCCTGTTTTATTAGAGGCAGACTACTTAACTTTCCAGAACATGTTTTTTGTTTGTTTGTTTGTTTGTTTTTAAATGGAGTTTTGCTCTTGTCGCCCAGGCTAGAGTACAGTGGTGCGATCTCAGCTCACTGCAACCTCCACCTCCCAAGTTCAAAGGATTCTCCTGCCTCAGCCTCCCGGGTGGCTGGGATTGCAGGCATGTGCCACCACGCTCAGCTAAGTTTTGTATTTTTAGTAGAGATGGGGTTTCACCATGTTGGCCAGGCTGGTCTCAAACTCCTGACCTCAGGTGATCCACCTGCCTCGCCTCCCAAATTGATGGAATTACAGGCATAAGCCACTGCACCCGACCCAGAGCATGATTTTTTAAAGACAGGTTATGATAATTCCCAATGAAATTTTATCCTAAGTTGGAAGATTTTTAAAAGGAATATAACACTGGAATTTTTAAAGATATGCGTCCTACTGAAAAAAAAACAGGTATTGTTTTCATTTTATTGAGTTACTATTTCCATCAGATTCTTTTCTAAATAAAATGCTTAAATGTATTTAATCTGGTTAACTTTGGAAGCACCGTACAGTTATTTAAAGGACAGAGAATAGTGGTATTCCCAAGGATATTACACTGAGAAATCTGTAAACAGGGGAGTGAGCACTGGGGTGGAGTGCTGTCCGGTCTGGGCTTTTGTGTGATATAAGCAATGCATGAAGTTCTTACCACAATTGACCTCATGAACACACATTGATTTATTGGATTATTCAGGTCACCAAGAGCAGTGATGGCTCTAAGGAAACAGGATGCAGGAGAGGGTCCTCTTCACTAACAAGATAGTCATTTACAATGAAAATTAGGTGAATACTGATTTGCCTTTTGGTGTCCTTGTTGGAGCATCAGAGGACTGCATGGGTCATGATGGGAGAAAGTGAGCTGGAGTCAGAGGGAAGCTTCAGTGGCTGAATGATCTAGTGACCTGGCAAGGCGAGGTTTTGGATGAATCATGTGCTGGGCATCTACTCTCTGGGCCTCCAGGTCCCTGCTCCACCCTTCTCTCCAAAGGGTAACCCACACGCTCCTCCTCAATGCGGCTTTTTATGGAGGCACAGTGAGAAGAGTGGGGTTGGGCTGCTGATTCCTCTGGCTGCATCCAGGGACCTTGGTTTGACTGCATGCCTCTGTCAAGGCCACAGTTTTCTCTAGGTAGATCTCATACTGTTGTAACGTAATTGGATCCCTCATTTTCCCTAACAGATTTCCCCAAACCCCTTCCATGCCATCTATCTATCTCACAGTTATCTATCATCTATGTCATTTGTCTATATATGATTTAGTTATTGTTTATCTGTCATCAGTCGATCAATAATCTGTCACCGATGTATCTCCATTTTTGCGCAGACCCTTCAAAATAGCTTCTTCACTGAATTCTCTCAATTCCTGCATTAAGTGTAACATCTATAGCATCTGACTGACGGTTGTTGGTTCCAGAAATGGCCCCAGCAAACAAACCCTCTAAAAAGACTTCTGGCGTTGGCTGCTCCTACAGTGGAGAAGTATACAGATAGCTTTGCAGGAGATGAGGCCCTGGTACGCGGTTCCACACGGTAGCACCAGCTTCTCAAATTGTCCTCAGTGGTGGCGTGAGAGGAAGTGCAGATGCAGGGACGAGGGATGGGATCAAAGGGCAATAGTCCTGGTTGCTTTGACAACAAAAGTGAGATCAGGATTGTGAGGTCAGCTGGCTGTTTCTGGTGACTCTAGACATTGTATACAGAGAAAAGGAGAAACTGGAGATTGTGAGGATTATTATTATTGATTAGTATTACGTGTGTTTTACTCAGCGCACACTCAGACAGTGAGAAAGCCTGGCAGCTTGGTGGGAGCTCCTCACTTCCTAGTCATGGCAGATGTGGCTGAGCTCTGCCTGATGTATGGGCTGTGGAGTTGTAGCTTCGATGAAGGCACAGCCCCACGGCCGTCACTCTCACGTAATGGCTGGTTGGGGAGAGGTGGGAGACCGAGACATGCAAGAGACTAAGAAGTTTAAACCTCCAATTCTCCCTGAACTTGTCTTCAGGCAACTCCTTCTCCAGGTATAAATGCCCTTCAGAGAATACACCTGCGGATCTGCTCACAAACAGGTGCACGTCCCTCTCGGCTGTAAGCCCTACCACCCCAATTGCCACCAGGCGCATAACACGATTAGATCCCAGCACAGCCCGGATGGAGAAGCACAAATCCTTGTTCTGGAGGAGATAGTCTGTCTACCAAGAGAATTACAGGTCTTGCCAATGTACATCTGCTGGGGCCTGGGGAGCATTATGGGATGCCTTTGAAGGCTGTTAGACTAATAAAAATCAAATGGAAGCAGTGATTGGGCTGTATTTATTGACGTGGGTATAAATATTCAGGATTTGGAATGTAATATGTTGGCTTGAGTCTACCAGGTTGGCTGAGTGAAGCCTGGACTCAATGGTGACCTGGAGTCAAGGAGGCTCAAATTCTGGAATTTCTCCATCCAACGGCCCAGGAAAAATGGGGAAGTTAGAATGGGCCTATTAGGGGCAACCTGTTTACCTACCTTCTAATGAGGTCTCTTCTCCTCCTCCTCCTTCTTTACCTCCTTTCTAGTGGGGCCTGGATGGCTATCCCTTAACCGAAGTGTGATGTGGTGTGTACTGTCAGCCAGATGTTCTATCCTCCTCCTTCTTTTCCTCCTTTCTAGTGGGGCCTGGACGCCTACCCCTTACCCGAAGTGTGACGTGGTGTGTACTGTCAGCCAGATGTCCCAGTCAGCTGGCAAGGAGCCTCCTCTTGAGTGAGTTTTGTTGGCCTGTGTCTTTCAAGGACACGCATTTCCTTGCCTGTTCATCTGAAGTGGTGGAATTTATGAGTACACAGTGGTTCCTAATGTCCCCTAACCACCCTGTCAATGTCTGTGGGATCTATGGAGAGGTCCACTCTCATTCCTCCCATCACTCATTGGTGTCTCCTCTTGTTCCAGATCAGTCTGGCTAGAGGTTTATCCACTTTGTTCAGCCTCTCAATCAGCTCTTGTTTTCACAATTTTCTCTCTTGTTTTTGCATTTTCTATTTTATTGACTTAGGATTTGTCCAGTACTTGTTTTCCCTCTGCCTACTTGGGGCTACTGGGAAGCAGGAGCGGGAGGCGGGAGGCAATGGGAAGAGCGAAGTCCCCACCTGGCCACGGCTCCCACTGGGCTTCCTTCTCTGGGCTGCAGGAACTTCTCCTTTCCCTTTCCCCTTCCGGCCAAAGAGTAGTGAGAACCCCCCACCATCCTCAGCCCTGAGATCCTGCCTCACCCCTTGCTGCCATTCCTAACTCTGCCCACATGGTTAGAAATGCCCCTTCATTACACCCCCTTTACTCAGTCAGTGTGGTGTGCTGTTTCCTGCTGGGTCTTGTCTGCAGATACACATTCTTGTCATTTATTTCCGAATTTTAACACATTCTTCAATTTTTTTTTTTTTTTTTTTTGAGACAGTCTCTCACTCTGTCGCCCAGGCTGGGGTGCAGTCGTCGGATCTCAGCTCGCTGCAAGCTCTGCCTCCCGGGTTCCCGCCATTCTCCTGCCTCAGCCTCCCAAGTAGCTGGGACCACAGGCGCCGCCACCTCGCCCGGCTAGTTTTTTTGTATTTTTTTAGTAGAGACGGGGTTTCACCGTGTTAGCCAGGATGGTCTCGATCTCCTGACCTCGTGATCCCCCCGTCTTGGCCTCCCAAAGTGCTGGGATTACAGGCTTGAGCCACCATGCCTGGCCACATTCTTCAAATTTTTAAAAAGACTTGTAGGGAACGTGTGAACATGTTCTTCTGCCATGGATCTGTGGCTAAAATTAAGCTGGTTTGGTAAAGTCAGTTTGAAATTGTGGGCCTGGAAAGCCGCTGGCCTTATTTTATAAAGAGATCTTATAAAATTGTAGTGTTCATTGGGATTATTCTTTGATCTGTGTTGATAATTCAAGATGTTTACCACTTAATCTCCTAAGTGAAGGCTTTGTGAACACTAGTTTCATTTGCTTTGGCTGCAGATTGCTAATTGATTCTAAGTTGAGCAAGAAACTTATACAGAAGGCAGAATTTGCAAAAGTCAGGGAAAATGCCAGTCATCAAAAAATTCTTTGTGCCAATGACTGGACCTGGCCTCAGAAGACAAAAATGGGATTAAAACGTGGTCCCTGCTCTTCAGGAGCTTGTAACGAAGTGGAGGATACGTTTGTAAGTAAATAATAGTACAAATAAGTCTGTGATGAGAAGTATAATAGAAGCAATAAACAAACACTACAGAGGCACAGAACCTTCACAAGTAAAGTGCTCTTGTCGTATGTAGTAGCAAAATAATCCCTCCCAATGCCACAGATTTCTGTATCCTAATTCCAAGGACTGGTGGGTACATTACCTTACAAGGCAAAGAGGAATCAAAGTTGCAGGGAATTAATGTGGGAATTAATGTTGCTAATTAGCTGACCTTAAGGTAGGGAGGTGGTCTTGAATTATCTGGGTGGGCCCGGTATAATCACAGGGGTCCTTTAAAACAGAAGAAGGAGGTGTGAGAAGAGAGTCAGAGAGAGATGACTCTGGAAAGCTGGGCAGAGAGACGCAACGTTGCTGGATTTGAAGATGAAGGAAGGGGCCATGGCCTTAGGAATTTAATGGCCTCTAAAATCTGGAAAAGGTAAGGGAATGAAGTCTCCCCTAAACCCTCCAGAAAGGAAGCAGCTCTGCTGACATCTTAGCGTTATCCCCACGAGACCCATGTGAGCCTTCTCACCTACGGAACCACAGGGAGACACACATATGTGGTCATAAGCCATTATATCAGGCTTGTTGTGCAGCAATTGGAAACCGATGCACGACATCTGGGAAGGAGAGAGAAAGTCACTGCAGGCAAGTGGACTAGGGAAGGAAAGAGCAGGGGTGACGGAGGCTTCCCTGTGGAGAAACAACAGAGCCAGATGTGGACCTGGGTCAGATGTGAGAGGGCCTTAAGAACCACGCCGGATTTTCGCCTTTACTCGGTAAAGCAGAAAAAGAGTGAGTGAATTTTTTGAGCACAGCAGCGACATTCTTGGTTTTGTCTTAAAGACGTGGTATTACCAAGTCTGGAGCAGACTGTTGGGAGTGATTGGGAGAGATAGATTCTTCTGTTTTACCTGAGTGATGTCTTCATATTGAGGCTTTTGTTTGAATCCTGGAATAAAGGACCTGTGCATATTTGTATGTGGGGCCACATGGTGTAAAGACCCCACCATCTTCCGTGGTGGCTCACAAGGCCTCGAGCTTGCTGGAGTGTTGGGGCCACTGTCTGGCCCAGTCAGCCATACTTCATCATAAGTTAATATCAGCTCAACAACTCACTCCAAAGCCAATTCTTTGTTATTTGTTTTAACAACCTGCTGTTTTGAATTATCTCTCTCTCTAGTTTCTGTCATTAATGTAAATAAGCATAGACTGCATGATTGATTACATTGATTGTGGAAGAATTGGTCATTAAAATAGCAAACTATAAAAGAAAGATGAAACTAAATCTCCACCCTCTCCTCCTGCTAAATGTGCAAATTCTAAAACCAGTTCCTTACCCCAAATTCTCAAGCTGTGGGGCTCTAGGTTCTGGGATAAGGGAGGTTTGGAAAACGCTGGTTAAAAAAGCTTATTTAACTGGGGATCTCTTATGAGGCGAGTATGCTGACAACCCAAGAGGCTGCTAGGCTTACTTTGCAATGGAACCCTTTTGTTCAGAATGTATTTTGAGACGTGTGTTCCTCCAAATGCAGGAGGTGGCGCTGGGAGGCCTCGTTTTCAGACCCGTCTATGGCTCCAAGAAGCTCAGTGACAAGATGAGAGGCTTTGAGTTCCGCATTGTCAGTTTCTAGGCTCGGTGAAACTGATTCATGACCCTTGATGCTGTGATTCTTTAAAATCCATTAGGAATGACCTTGTTTCACATATCAGTGGATAATCACCAGTTATTGACTAATTAGTGATTAGGTTTTTCGTCAGATTGTTTTGTAGTCAGTCATGTTATTGCTGTATATAGTTGCTAAGTAATATTACAGCTATCCTCGAACTTGATGCCTAGAACATGAATGTAGGGTATCTAAACAAGGAGGTTACCTTGGTCGTGGAAACTAGAGTTTGAGATGCCTTCCTATACAGATTCTAATCCTTCTAGCAAGCTCAGAATTGTGGGAAATGTGCCTCAGTGACAGTGAGAGGCCACAGTCTTGTGGAGATGAACATACTAAACTCACATGGCTAGTTGAGCTTTCTGTGTGTAAATCTGCTGATCTTATTAAATCTTGCAACTTTGAATGAAAAATGAATTTTTATTTAATAGTCTCTGGACATCTGTTCTAGAATATGGGTTTTAATACTCATTGGATGTTGTGAAGGATCTAATCTCTCCACAAATAAGTAAATTTACAAAAAAGTAAAGATAATTGTTAGTGAGAAAAAGGAGATCACTAAACCAGAAATGTAAGGTTTCATAAGGTGTGTGCATGACTGTGTCTACCCACATATATTTCTGGATTATATATGTATACATGTAAACATATTAGGCATATTCAGCAAAACACACTTGAAAAAATACATTAAAGCGTTAGGAAGGGCTAAGTCTGAAGTGGAATTATAAATGATGTTTCTTCTCTTCTTCCTTGCCTTTCTCAAATTATCTAAAGTGAGCACACTGTTTTGTAACCAGGGGAAATAAAGATTTGTTTAAAAAGCCAAGTTAAAAAAATCAGGCCGGGTGCGGAGGCTCCCGCCTGTAATCCCAGCACTTTGGGAGGCCGAGGCGGGCGGATCACGAGGTCAGGAGATCGAGACCATCCTGGCGAACACGGTGAAACCCCGTCTCTACTAAAAATAAAAAATAAAAAAAAGTTAGGCAGGCATGTTGGTGGGCACCTATAGTCCCAACTACTCGGGAGGCTGAGGCAAGAGAATGGCTGAACCCGGGAGGCGGAGCTTGCAGTGAGCCGGGATTGCACCACTGCACTTCAGCCTGGGTGACAGAATGAGACTCCACCTCAAAAAAAAAAAGAAAGAAAGAAAGAAAGAAAAAAATAAAAATAAATTTAAAAAAATTCAAGGGTACTTTCCTGTATGTATGGCTCATGCTTTTATTGATTGAGGACAAACAATCTACCATTGCATATTGCATAGGAGGGCCTTTCTCTTACCGCTCTTCAATCCACTTACCTATTGAGGCTGTAGAAGCCAGGACAGGTAAGCTGTTTGTGCATGTGCTATTCTGCTATTTCCATCGTGCATGTACTATTCTGCTATTTCCATCGTGCATGTGCTATTCTGCTATTTCCATTGTATTCATCTCTGAACTTTGATAGGAAAAGTAATTCTGCTGCTCTGAAATTCACATAATAATTCCATTTTAGGCCAGTCGAATCTTAAAAATAAGTAGTGATCAATAAAACCTAGACAAATGATTTTAATTCTTGGGGGTCTCATTAGATTGGGAATGTGTGTTGGTTTCATGTGTCAACTTGACTAGAAGATAGTACCCTATTATTTAATTAGATGCATGTCTAGGTATTGCTGTGAAGGTACTTTATAGATGCGGTTAACTTTTAAGATTTCCCTGGATGTTGTGGGCGAACCTCACCCAATCATTTGAAGGCCTTGAGAGCAAAACCGGATGATTCCCGGAGAAGAATTTCTGCATCATGCCCGCAGCATCAACTCCGTGTTGAGTTTCCAGCCCGCCAGCCTGTTCTACGCATTTTAGATTTGCCAATCCCCACAATAATGTGAGCCAATTCCTTCAAATAAATATCTCCTTCTCTCTCTTTCTTTGTGGGAGTGGGTGTGTGTATATTAATAAATAATATACAACGCTATATTGGTTCATTTTCACACTGCTCTAAAGAAATACCCAAGACTGGGTAATTTATAAAGGAAGGAGGTTTAATTGATTCACAGTTCCCTGTGGCTGGGGAGACCTCAGGACATTTACAATCACGGCAGAAGGGGAAGCAGGCACCTTCCTCACAAGGCAGCATGTGAAGGAGGAACTGTCAGACACTTGTAGAATCATCAGCTCTTGTGAGAACTCACTCATTATCACGAGAACAGCATGGAGAAAATTGCCCCCATGATCTAATCACCTCCTCCCTCCACCTGTGGGGATAGAAGGTCCCTCCCTGGACAAGTGGGGATTTTATTTTGAGATGAGATTTGAGTGGAGACACAGAGCCAAACGATATCAAACACACAACGTATATAACATTATATAGCAGATTTCTAAAAATGCAGAAGTAGCTTTGGAATTGGGTAATGGGAAGTGACTGAAAGAAACTTGAGGTGCATGCTTTTAAAAGCCTAGAAGAGACTTGGTAGAAGTATGGATATTAAAGGCAATTTTGGGGATAAGAAATTACCTGTTGGGTACAATGTGCACTATTTGGGTAATGGGTACATTCACTAAAAGCCCACTTCACCACTGTGCGATATATCCATCCAGGTAAAAAGAAATGCACTTGTACCTACTAAGTCTATTCAAAACAATAAATACAGGCAATTTTGATGAGGTCTCAGAAGGAAGGGAAGAGGACAGTGGAGAAAATTTCCATTGTCTTGGAGAACACATATTGTCGTCATGATCAGAAAGTTGCTAGAGATGTGAGCGTTAGAGGTGCTTTTGGTGAGAATGTAGAGTAAAATTAGAAACAAGTTATCGGATGCTGCAGGAAAGGTGAGCCTCTTAAAAAATGATAGAAATTTTGGTTAAATTGTGTTTTACCATTGGATGGAAAGAGAACTAGGAAGTGATGAACTTGGATATGTAACTGAGGGAATTTCTAAGCAAACTGTGGCCTGATTTCTTCCTTCGTGCTTATAGTAAAATGGGGGAGGAAAGAGATACCTTGAGAAAGGAACTGTTAGCAATAAGGAACCAGCATTTGATGATGTGGAAAATTCTCAGCCTGTCCATATTGCCAGAAATGCTGAGAGTCAAGGGTGAGGTCGGACAGCCTTTGGTGGAAGAGATTAGGCATGTGACTACTGGGTCTACACAGCCATCTCAGCAGACGCCAGGAACAGGGCTGGGCTGCTCAGAAAGATCTGTGTAGAACCCTTCTATGGTTCCACAAAAAGGAATTCGCCTGTCCAGTGGTGCTGGGAGGGTCTCTGCTGAGACATCCACAGGCCCAGAGGACAGAGCATGGGATCACAGAGGATTATTTAGACCTAGTAGAAATTGCTCTGCTGAGTTCTGAACTTGCTTGGGACAAGCGACTCTTTTATTCTGTCTCTTTCACCCATTTGGGGATGGAAATGCTTTCCCGTATTTGACCACCGTTGTCTTTGGGAAGCAGGTAACTTGCTTTCCAGTTTCACAGGTGCATAGATGGAGAGGAGCGTTGCTCCATTGTGGCTCAGACCCAGAGTTTCATTCATACCTATTCAGAAGATGAGACCTGGGGCTTTTGAGTTGATGGTATTTAGATGCTATTTTAGACTTAGAATGGATGCTGGAATGGGTTATGACTTTTGGAGAAGTTGGGATGGGATAAAAGTATTTTGCACACGGGACAAACGTGCACTTGTGGGGGCAGCAGGGGGAATCCACAGGTTCGCGTTGTTTTGCCCCACAATTCATGTCTCTCTAGAATCTTGTAATGTGACCTTATTTGGTAATAGAAAATCGGTTTTGTTTGTTTGTTTGTTTTTCAGATGTAATTAGTTAAGATGTGGCCATACCGGCCTAGTGGGCCCTAAATCCAGTGAGACTGGTATCCTTATAAGAAGACGGAGACACGGGGAGAAGATGGCCCCGTGATACCAGAAGCAGACTGGAGTGATGCATCTGCAAACCAGGAAACATCAAGCAATGCTGGCAACACCATGAGAAGAGACAAGGGAGGACCCTTCCCTAGCACTTCAGAGGGCAGACGGCCCTTCTGGCACCGTGACTTTCGACTTCTAGCTTCCAGAACCCTGAGAGAATACGCTTGTGGTTTGAAGCCACCCGGTCTTTGCCAGTGTGTCATGGCAGCTCTAAGAAACCAACCCAGCGTGGTTACACATTTTCCTTAAGTCCAGATCTTGGCTAACAGGAAGTGGCAAGAAAATAAGGAAAAGCCAACTCTCTCTCTCTCTCTGGCCAGGATGGCATCTCCTGCCACGTGGAGAAGGAGAGCTGCTCCTTCTGCCATTACTGCCATTACTGCTAATGAAAAGTGAAATGACAAGTGAGGAGTGAGAAAATCAGATGGCCCCTGGTGGGCACACGCTGTGGGACTCGTTAGCCAGTGTAAGGAGCTCGGAGAGGTGTGAGGAAAGGTGTGACAGCGCTCCCCAGAGAGGACGGTTCTCCAGATTTTGAGAAAGGCATGTCTTCTCTGGTCATCTCTAGTTTCAGACCCAGAGAAAAGCCCGGTTCTTGGCTGGTATTTAAGCTCCTCATTTTTGTCACATTGCTTTCTCACTCTAATGGTCTTGATCAAGTTTTCACCCTGTGAGGGTCACACACAGGAGGAATGGGATGGAGCGCTCAGCCATTCACAGAGCCCAGCCCTACCTCCCTCTGCTTGGTATGCTTACTCTTGGCAAAATGCAACTTCCTGTTCAGAGAAAAAGGACTTAAAAAGGATCGTAAAATGGGCTCCCAAGGCTCCTTGAATAGCAAATAGCTTTTAAAAGACAACACTTTAATGGCCTATGAGTAACCAAGTCAAAAACAAAAGTATTGAATATCCCTTTAAATGTGTATGAGTTTAAAAAGCAAGATGGGAATAGATTTGGCAAAGTTTCTTCTGGATTTTATAGAATTCAAAATGCTCGAAAAATTTTTACCTATACGCCCACACACAACTGCAAAACTTTTATAAACGACGTGGGGAGATAACAAAAATGATACTGTGCAAATCCAAACAGTATGCAGCTTCTGCATTGCTGTGCCTGATGGAACTATTTCTCTCTTTTATGAGCGTCTCTCTGTGCGTGGAGAAGGAAGAAAGATGGGCGTATGAGGCAGGGAGGGGAGAAAGGAGGAAGAGAAGCCTATTCCGGGCTTCATGGCCGTTCTCAGTACTCACTCGTGTGCCCTCTAAATGGAACCATTTGCTGTACATTTTGAATTGCTAACATTTGGTAGACTAGGGGACAATGGATTTTTACGTAAACTATGAATTTTATGACAATGAATTAGCATGTTCATTGAACAGAAAGTAAACAAAGCTTAGTACAAAATCGGTTCAGTAGATAACCTAACTCTTCTGCTGCTTAATGAAGTGTTGGTGATGAAACGAAAACAAATAGCTTTATGCTTTGTAAAGCACAGGGAAACGTACTTTCGTGTTTAATTACTGTGTGGTTATGACAAGGCTGGTACCTGCCTGAACCATAAGTGACAAAGTTTGCAGCAACCGCTCCTGCTTCAGCAGACTGGGTGTTGAACTAACCAGTTACAGCACTGGCATTAGAACAGAGAGGGAAAATGGACATGCAAATATAGTCAGTTCTGACGAACCTCCAACATCTGTGAAGCACCTACTGCGTGTGTGCCAGGCACTGGGGATATGGCACAATGAGATGGGGGCATTTGCATTGTCCAGAACTCTAGGGAGGGTAGGGAGGATGAGGCGTGACTGTCTTAGTTGTTTTGTGATGATGAATTTCGTGTCACCTTGACCAGACCAGGTTAGTTCAGATATTTGGCTAACCTTTATTCTGGGGGTTTCTGTGAGGGTGTTTTGGATGAGATGGGCATTTAAATTGGTAGACCGTGTAAAACAGATGCCCCCCCCCCAAGTGGGTGAGCACCATCCAATCTGAGGAGGCCTGAACAAAACAAAAGGCAGAGGAGGGGGATTTGTTCTCTCTGCCTCACTTCTTGAGCTGGGGCGTGGTTCTTTTCCTGTCATCTTTTTAGGCCATCTGCTCTCCTGGTTCTCAGACCTTCGGACTCAGACTGGACCCACACCACTGGCTCTGTTGGGCCTCCAGCGACTTCTACAACTGTGCGAGCCAATTTCTTATAATGGCCCATGTCCCCCACCTGGGTTCTGACTGTCTGGAGAACCCCAATTAATACAGATTTCTAAGGAGACACCGAGGCAAGAATTTGAGGACTACTGGTTGAATAGGAGTGATCCAGGAAGCATGGCTAGGAAGGAGAGCGACAGAAATGAGACAGGGAAAGGAAGGCAGTCAGCCAAGGCTCACTGGCACTGTGGGCAACGGGCCACACTGGGAAATGTTATGAAACGGAAGCTGATGTTCGTCTGCCTGAGGGTGAGGGAGGTGGGCGTCATCTTCCAGCTCTCTCCCACTTCATTGCCTGAGAGCTGCTCCTGGGAGCATTAACTCCTCAGCCCTTCTGGCCTCTGCTGTGCAGATCATGAGACGTCTTCACAGGGAGCACAGCAGGCTCTTGTAGACGGATGCTTTCCACAGGTCCTGGAAGCTGAGGACTGAGGGCATAAGGGTGAGCATCGAATGGCATCCACTGTCATGACTGAGGGGATGGAGACTGGGCTGGTAACCCAGGCAGAGGAGTTCAGAGGAGGAAGAGTGTTATGGGATAGAGTAAGAAGGGAGAGATTTACGGAGGAGTTGGGGCATTGACTCAGCCTCTGTAAGAGGGGAAGAGGCACAGTGAGCCCGGGTTGTGGAGTGTGTAGTCTTGGAGGCTGCGGAGAGCCTGAGCTGGTGATGAAAGCTGGATCATTGAGGACCGTCTGCTCCGGAATAGCTGCAGTGCAAGCGGATGTTGGCCCCAGTGTGCCACGGATGTTGGCCCCAGTGTGCCACAGATGTTGGCCCCAGTGTGCCACGGATGTTGGCCCCAGTGTGTGCCACATGGACAGGGCATCTTGAGCAGAGACACATGAAGTATTTTGGTATGGCAGAGCCTCTCCCTTGCTCCCCAGCATCCATTCTTTCTAATTTTTTTTTTTTTTTGAGTCAGAATCTTGCTCTGTTGCCCAGGCTGGAGTGCAGTGGCACAAGCTTGGCTCACTGCAACCTCTGCCTCCTGGGTTCAAGCGATTCTCCTGCCTCAGTCTCCTGAGTAGCTGAGATTACAGGTGTCCGCCACCATGCACCTAATTACAGGTGTCCGCCACCATGCACAGCTAATTGTTGTATTTTTAGTAGAGATGCGGTTTCGTCATGATGGCCAGGCTGGTCTTGAACTCCTGACCTCAAGCGATCCACCCGCCTTGGCCTGCCAAAGTGCTGAGATTACAGGAGTGAGCTACCATGCCCGGCCCCCAGCATCCATTCTTTCAGCTTCCATAGCAATAGAATTTTCACCTGGGCACATAGCTGAACAAAGTGCAGACTTTATTCCCAGCCTGTCTTGTAGCAAGGTGTGGCCACATGACTAAGTTCCCAGGAAGGGGCTGTGAACAGAAATGATGCGAGCACATCCATGCTTTGCCCTTAAAGAAATAGGACGGGCTCTCCAGGTCCCCACCCTTCCTTCCTGGTGGCTCAGATGTGCGGACGGTGCAGAGGGCTGTGAATGAAGCAGCACTTTGAAGGGGGCAGAAAATCAGCGCAGAAGGAACCTGAATCCCTCGACACTTTATGGAGTAGAAGCGCTGACTGTTGTCAACATAATTAAACCCAAATTCTAACTCACAGATTAGGGAAATTAACCTGGTTGTGATACTCAGGGTAAGCTTGGAGCGGGAAGGACACAGGACTCGTGTGGATGATTCTGTGGCTGGCGTTCTCCCTTACATTGATTGAGCTTATTCATGGTTCTGAGGCTTAGCTCTCAGACGGTTACTTACTTCAGACCTCCATTCTGGTATTTACAAACTGGTATATGGTGACTCGGTGGGGATAATGTTGGTGGAGGGTGTGGGGTGGAGGTGGCTTCAGGGAGGGGAAGACACTGAGATACTTCCTGGGAAAATTCTGAAGGAGGAATGGGGTGTGACCCTGAGTGAGTGAGCACAGCTCCAGAGATGTGTGTGCTTATGTTTCAATGTCTGTTTGAACATCTGGTTATGAAGGGACATCTGGTCGGAAAATGAATTGGGTTGAGGTGCCCTGGTAGAGTTGCAGTAGCAATCCAATATAGCTGATATTCTACAACTAAATTGTCATATTGTATTGATCATTTACAATCTAACCAGATAAAATAGTCTGTATTTGTGGCGTGTACCCAATCAGGGATTAAAATTGAATGCACATTTATCTGAGTGACGTGGGATGCTTATGCTAATGTGAGTGTACGACTTAGGAGTGGGGGCACCAGCTCTGCTTGGGACTCACTTCTTGAACAGAGGCAACCAAAGGGTGTTATCTGTCTGGTTCCTACGGTTGGTTCCAGGCCAGCAAACAACGGGGGGTGCCCCAAGAGGTGCCCCCAGAAACCCAGGCTCCTCTATTAGGTGTTTCATGTGCATGGCCCCCTCTTGTGCACACTTCTCTCGAATGTTCCGAGCAAGGGCATTTGTGCTGAGAATTTGGCTACATTTCATCACAGCTTCCCAGGCATTGTGATGCTTGGCGTGTGCCTGGACCAGGGTAGGCGCTCGGTAAGTGTGTATGTGGAATAAACGCACGAGTCATTGACTTGGAGCTCACCGTTAACACCTAAGTCATATATTGTTGGCCATCCCACACATTCGGTAACCATGTGCCTATTAAAAACCAGCTTCTGCAGGAGGAAGTTGGTCCCTAATTTTGTTCGAGGTTTTGTTTTTTAGCTTGAGCGCTCAGAGATGGTCTGCACTCCGCCCCTGGCCCTAGTCAGCCTCTCTCTGTAGATGAGTATGACATTCATGTCTTTAGCTAATGTTGGGCAGTGGTTTTGCAACCCGTATGTAATTCATTAGTATGTAAAATGCTATCTGAGCCAAAATAATATACAAGCTGTCTGAAAAGTCTGGAAACAGAGGATAAACTTATTTCAAAGGGTTTATTAGTTAACGTTTTCAAATAATATACTGACTCTATTTTTCCTCAACCTCCAGACATAGGTAAAGTCACTCTAAACTTAAAGCAATAGGTTCACTCTTTAGTCAGAAAAAGTGCAATAAATATATGATATTTCCCTTGTTTCCAGAATATTTAGACACTGTAATGTTCTTATTGTAATTTTGTTTTGGATTAACAATAGGATTATTGCTTTAAATTTAGTGATACTTCATCTGAAAAACTAGGCTGTTCAAGAAAAACATATTGAATATTTCTTGATGATGTAAATAACATGATATTTAAAAGTAAGATTTTCATGTGTTGAAAAGTTTTTGTACATCTTGAAATTGATAAGCGCCTTGGAAAGTTTATTTTAAATTCTTTGTTCTGGATTAGTTAAAAGAGAACAAGTGCTTTAAAATTTACTTTCAAGTGTCTACTTACAATATGTTCTGAAATAAAATATAAAGATTGAGGTTTTGGCTTAATCCAAACTTTGCTCTGCAAAAAATATTTTAAAAGGAGAAAATAATAAATCTGAAGTATGAAATAGGGAGAAGTGCATACTATTCTCCATCAAAAATCTGTCTTTGTAATATCCCAAGAAGCCAGCAAGTTCCACATGTTCCATAAACCCACTTTACAGGGGAACTTAATGGGCTGGATTTGCAGCAAGTTAAATGAGACTTTTTTTTTTTTTAACTGATGTAGTTTTCACAGGCTGATGCCCTTCACTGTTTGAGCGAAACCATCTTGGTTTGGATACGTGGATACATTTCACCATCGGCTTTGTGTCAAAAGCCCCTGAATTTGAAAATGAAAGCACCCTTCAGATCTTTGCTTTGGGATGGTGTCATAAACAAATCTGAGTTTTGTTCTCACGGCTTACCATGATCTCTTCCAAACCTTTGATGTATTTATGTCCAAGTTCAAGGATTATATGAGCAGCTCTGAACATTTAATTTTTCATTCCTTTACAGACTGGGTGAGGCTGAGTCCCTGCCTCTAGTTACCACACTGTATGCATAGCCATGATGGTTGAGAGCTGGAATCTTCCTCTGGGAGCCCCTTTAGATAAAAGCTGTTGACTTTGCCTGTGCAAACCTATCATAGGTACACAAAGATAGTGATAATATACTGAGAGGGTGCACAGTTATTAACACGAAGGTCACATTTCTGAAAAGTACCAAGGTTGGCAAATCTGAGGTCTTAGCAAAAAGTGGAGATCAGAGAAAGCCAATAGAAATGACAATAATCCAGTAAAAAAGAAAGCCTGGGATAAATTCGCCTCCCAAATAAATTAGGTTTGTTAATGGAAAAGGCTGCTGGCCCAGTTGATCCTCTCCCGAACCACTCTCTTTCCATTTTCGAAACACTGTTTTCTCCCAAGGCCGACTCACTCACCAGTTTTATTTGTGCAGCCAGCACCTCTTAAAAAGTTTTGAGGCAAGCCTTACTAGCTTGAAATGTAATATATTTTATACTTGCATTTTTCTCTAGTTTTGTCTACATAAACCTCAGGGGGAAAAATGCTTATATGTCTTCTTGTCTTTTTAATTAATTATTGCTTGGCTTAGAGATACATTTTTCTCTGCACTTAGTTTCCCTACCTGATGTGTGGCAATTCTGGGGTTGAATTGCTTCTCTTTGTTTGCATTATCATAGACACTTGTCATGTGTGTGTTGGAGGGTGAGCTATGACAACAATGGGATTTTCCTATATTAAGGGACTGACCTGTGTAAACCGAGAAATGTCTTTCTTCAAATATGAAGCCGGATTATCTCAAAGTAATTGCTTGTGAGAATTACTTTAACTCTTCACACTGCTATAGAGCTGTATAATTTACAAACCAGGGTCATATACAGTGTAGCATTTCACATGACTGACCGTAATTCCTTCTTTGGGATGGCACGCCCATTCTGACTGCTAATATCCCCCCTTTCTCCTTTCTTTTCTTCCTTCCCCCTTTCCTCCTTCCCTTTTACTTTTCTTTCCTTCTTTTCTTCCTTTCTTCCATTTTTTGCCTGCCTGTCTTCCTCCCCTCCCTCCTTCCCTCTCTCCTTCCTTCCTCCTTCCTTTCCTCTTTCCTTCTCTCTTTCTGTACTTTCCTCCTTTCTTCTCTTCTTTTCTCCTTCCTTCCTGCGTCCCTTCTTTCTTCTTTCCGTCCTTCCTTCCCTTTTTTCTCTCCTTCCCTACTGTCCTCCTTTCTTCTTTCCCTCCCTCTCTCCCTCCCTTTATCCTTCCCTCTCTTCCTTTCTTCCTCCCTTTCTCTCTCCCTCTCTGTCTTCCCCCACCTTCTTTCTTTATAACATAAATATACTTATATTACAAATGCAAGCATATAAGGTAATATAAAGTACAGTTTATATTACAAATGCAAGAATTTGTAATATAAAGTACAGTTTATGAGAACTGTACTTTAAAGTACAGTGTATGAGAAACAGTACATGAATTCAGCAAAGTTTCAGGATTCAGAATTAATATATACAAATCAATAGGTCTGCTATATACCAACAGCAACCAAACTGATAACCAAATCAATAACTCAACCCCTTTTACAATAGCTGCAAAAAACATAAAATGCTTAGGAATATACCTAACCAAGGAAATAAAAGACTTCTACAAGGAAGACTACAAAACACTGCTGAAAGAAATCATAGATGACACAAACAAATGGAAACACATCCCATGCTCATGGATGGGTAGAATCAATATTGTGAAAATAACCATACTGCCAAAAGAAATCTACAAATTAAAGATAATTCCCATCAAAATACCACCATCATTCTTCACAGAACTATAAAAAGCAATCTTAAAATTCATATGGAACCAAAAAAGAGCCCACATAGCCAAAGCAAGACTAAGCAAAAACAAATCTGGAGGCATCACATTACCTGACTTCAAACTATACTACAAGACCATAGTCACCAAAACAGCATGGCACTGGTATAAAAATAGGCAGATAGACCAATGGAACAGAATAGAGAACCCAGAAATAAAGCCAAATGCTTACAGCCAACTGATCTTTGACAAAGCAAACAAAAACATAAAGTGGTGAATGGACACCCTGTTCAACAAATGATACTGGAACAATTGGCAAGCCACATGTAGCAGCAAAACTGGATCCTTATTGCTCACCTTGTACAAAAATCAACTCAAGATGGATCAAAGACTTAAATCTAAGACTTGAAACAATACAAATTCTAGAAGATGACATCAGAAAAACCCTTCTAGACATTAGTTTAGGCAAAGACTTCATGACCAAGAACCCAAAAGCAAATGCGACAAAAACAAAAGATGAGTAGAGGAAACTTAATTAAACTAAAAAGCTTCTGCACAGCAAAAGAAATATTCAGCAGAGTTAACAGACAACCCACAGAGTGGGGAAAAAATCTTCATAACCTATATGTCCGACAAAGGACTAATATCCACAATCTACTAAGAACTCAAGCAAATCAGCAAGGAAGAAACAAACAATCCCATCAAAAACTAGGCTAAAGACATGAATAGACAATTCTCAAAAGAAGATATACAGATGACCAACAAGCATAAGGAAGAATGCTCAACATCACTAATTATCAGGGAAATGCAAATCAAAACCACAATGCAATACCACCTTACTCCTGCAAGAATGGCCATACAAAAAATTGTTTTTAAATAGATGTTGGTGTGGATGTGGTGAAAAGAGAACACTTTTACATTGTTGGTGGGAATGTAAACTAGTACAACCACTATGGAAAACAGTGTGGAGATTCCTTAAAGAATTAAAAGTAGATCTACAGTTTGATCCAGCAATCCCACTACTGGATGGCTATCTACCCAGAGGAAAAGAAGTCATTATACAAAAAAGATACTTGCACATGCATGTTTGTAGCAGTAACATTTGCAGTTGCAAAAATATGGAATCAGCCCAAATGCCTGTAAATCAATGAGTGAATAAAGAAAAAAATATATATATATGTGTGTGTGTATATATCTCTCTCACAATGTTTGATTTTCTATTCCTGAGTTACTTCTCTTAGAATAATAGTCTCCAATTCCGTCGATGTTGCTGTGAATGCCATTATTGTGTTCTTTTTTATGGGGGAGTAGTAGTCCATGGTATGTGGATATAAATAGGGTATATTTATATCCCCTTGCATTCTCCTAAATTTTTCATTCAAGCTACTTGCTGTCACTGTTGCTTTAAATATATATCTCAATATCGTATATTCCTTGGTTATGTACATTTGCTAATATTGATGCCTTATAGAGGAGTGTTTTCCTTATCAGTAGAGAAATGTATAGAAATTTTCACTTGAACCTAAGAGAGTCTAAATTTTACAACACAAGTCATAAATAAAGCTACATCTTATTATTACTATTTTTTAAATTTTATTTTAAGTTGCAGGGTACATGTGAAGGATGTGCAGGTTTGTTACATAGGTAAATGTGTGCCATGATGATTTGCTGCACCTATCAACCCATCACCTAGGTATTAAGCCCCACATGCATTAGCTCTTTATCCTGATGCTCTCCCTCCCTCACATCCATGACAGGCCCCAGCGTGTGTTGTTCCCCTCCCTGTGTCCATGTGTTCTCATTGTTCAGCTCCCACTTATAGGTGAGAACATGCAGTGTTTGGTTTTCTGTTCCTGTGTTAGTTTTCTGAGGATAATGACTTCTGGCTCCATCCATTTCCCTGCAAAGGACATGATCTCATTCCTTTTTATGGCTGCATAGTATTCCATCGTGTATATGTACCACATTTTCTTTATCCAGTCTTTTATTAATGGGCATTTGTGTTGATTCTCTGTCTTTGCTACTGTGAATAGTGCTTCAGTGAACATATGTTTGCATGTATTTTTATAATGGAATGATTTATATTCCTTTGGGTATATACCCAGTAATGGGATTGCTGGGTCAAATGGTATTTCTGATTCTAAGTCTTTGAGGAATTGCCACACTGTGTTCCACAATGGTTGAACTAATTTACATTCCCACCAATGCATAGAAAGTGTTCCTATTTTTCCACAGCCTCACTAGCATCTGTTGATTCTTGACTTTTTAATAATTGCCATTCTGACTGGCATGAAATGGTATCTTATTGTGGTTTTGATTTGCATTTCTCTAATGATCAGTGGTGTTGAGCTTTTTTTCATATGTTTCTTGGCCCCATAAATGTCTTCTCTTGAGAAGTGTCTGTTCATATTCTTTGCCCACTTTTTAATGGGGTTGTTTTTTCTTGTAAATTTGTTTAAGTTCCTTGTAGATTCTGGATATGAGTCCTTTGTCAGGTGAATAGATTGCAAAATTTTTCTCCCATTCTGTAGGTTGTCTGTTCAGTATGATGATAGTTTCTTTTGCTGTGCAGAAGCTCTTTAGTTTAATTAGATCCTGTTTGTCAATTTTTGCTGTTGTCGCAATTGGTTTTGACATTTTCATCATGAAATCTTTGCCCGGGCCTCTGCACTGAATGGTATTACCTAGATTTTCTTCTAGGGTTTTTTTATACTTTTGGGTTTTACATTTAAGTCTTTAATTCATCTTGAGTTAACTTTTGTATAAGGTATAAGGAAGGGATCCATTTTCAATTTTCTACATACGACTAGCCAATTCTTCCAGCACCATTTATTAAATAAGGAATCCTTTACCCATTGCTTGTTTTTGTTAGGTTTGTTGAAGATCAGATGGTTGTGGATGTACAGTCTTATTTCTGAGTTTTCTATTCTGTTCCATTAGTCTATGTGTCTGTTTTTGTATCAGTACCATGCTCTTTTGGTTACTGTAGTCTTGTAGTATAGTTTGAATTTGGGTAACATGATGCCTCCAGCTTTGTTTTTTTTGCTTAGGATTGTCTTGGCTATATGGGCTCTTTGTTGGCTCCATATGAATTTTAAAATAGTGTTTTTCTAATTCTGTGAAGAATGTCATTGGTAGTTTAATGGGAATAGCATGTATCTACACATTACTTTGGGCAGTATGGCCATTTTCACAATAATGATTCTTCCTGTCCATGAGCATGAGATGTTTTTCCATTTGTTTGTGTCCTGATTTCCTTGAGCAGTAGTTTGTAATCTCCTTGAAGAGGTCTTACATTTCCCTTGTTAGTTGTATTCCTATGTATTTTGTTCTCTTTGTAGCAATTGTGAATGGGAATTCACTCATGATTTGGCTCTCTGCTTGTCTGTTATTGGTGTATAGGAATGCTTGTGATTTCTGCACATTGATTTTGTGTCCTGAGACTTTGCTGAAATTGGTTATTAGCTTAAGAAGCTTTTGAGGCCAGGCGTGGTGGCTCACGCCTGTAATCCTAGCATTTTGGAAGGCTGAGGCAGGTAGATTGCTTGAGCTCAGGAGTTTGAGACCAGCCTGGGCAACACAGTGAAACGCTTTCTTTACTAACTTACAAAAAATTAGCTGGGCGTGGCAGCATGTGCCTGTAGTCCCAGCTACTTGGGAGGCTAAGGCAGGAGAATTGTTTGAACCCAGGTGGCGGAGGTCGCAGTGAGCCAAGATTGCACCTCTGCACTCCAGCCTGGGCAACAGAACGAGACTCCATCTCCATCATGTCATCTGCAGATAGAGACAATTTGACTTCCTCTCTTCCTATTTGAATATCCTTTATTTCTTTCTCTTGTCTGATTGCCCTGGCCAGAACTTCCAACACTGTGTTGAATAGGAGTAGTGAGAGAGGACACACTTGTCTTGTGCTGGTTTTCAAGGGGAATGCTTCCAGCTTTTGCCCATTCAGTGTGATATTGGCTGTGAGTTTGTCATTAATGGCTGTTATTACTTTGAGGTATGTTCCTTCAATACCTAGTTTATTGACAGAAAGCTACATTTTAAATAGAATATTTATAAAAACATGGTTGATGTTCTCTGTCACCTAAGAAATTATTTAGGATGCTCTGAAATGTACCAACTCTTACGGAAGACAATAGTCCCTGTGATGAGGCTGGGAAGAGTCCTCAGGACCATGGCCACTAGGTTCAAAAGCACCTGGAGGAAGGCGAGCTCATTTCTTTTGGTGAGGAAGAGGAAGGCCACACGGAGAAGGTAGGATTCAAGCTGGGCCTTCAACGTTGAGCATGGGTATTATTTTTTTAATAGATGAAAGGTGAGAGAATACATTGAAGGTAGGTAACGCTTGTTAGTTCAACCAGTAACTAGGTCAAAGAATAGAACAACAGCGAGAGGAAAGTGAGTCTCACAGGAAAGCCTGACAAGTCAAGAAATGTGGGAGGGAGTCTGGGGACAGCGTGGTCAATGACCTCTTCTGACACAAGTGCACGAAGCTAGCAGAAAGGGCCCTGGGGAGACTGAGGCACATCCTAATTACCTGCCTTGAGAGGGACACCATGCTTCTATGAATGAAGCCTGAGCCCACCAGCATTGTTCCTTTTTAGTGCTCTTATAACTCATCTTCAGGCCCTTTTTCTCAAAACCCACTCCTAAGCTAGATGTTATCTGTGCCAAAATTTTGAAATTATTTGTGGGAATCTAAAATCAGAACTTCACATTTAAAAAAACTTGAATGTCTAATGAATTGTTTGTATTGGATTTTGTCTCCTTTGGGCCTTGAAATCATCTTGAATATGGATTCTGTTGCCTGGTAGATGAGCTGCCCCCACCAGCTGTGGCTCAGGGGACTTTCCTCCAGGTTAACTGCAGTGGACTCCTCAGCATCCTTTAGTTCACTGTTGTTTAATCAACTATCAGTGTCTCCTTACACTTTAATTCCTCCCTCCTTTGTCAAGTCAAACACTTAGAGGAAACCACACTGCCTGTGTTCTTCTGATCTACAGGTCTCATGAGCCCATCAAAAACTCAGTGAACTTGTTTGGTTGGATGCATCTTTTATTGCTTTTAAAATACAACAAAGCTGTCGATAAATTATTCCATCATCGCTTTTCAAGGTATCCATATTAAATGTAGCAGTCTAGAACTCTAAATTCATTGCCTTGCCCTTTCTTATATAAAATATGGACATTTGTGTGTCTCCAGTGTTCAGGCATCCTTCTTTCTTTAGTAGGATTCCTCAGACATTACTAAAAGTGGTGATGATATGAAATGTATCAATAAAAGGTACCAGGTAAAGGATTTTCAGGTGTTCAAGCACACGATTGAGGTTGTGGGCATCTTGCAATGCGTCTGAGGCTTTGGCTCTCCATGCCCACATTCCTGGGAGCGGCGCTCAGTGGCAACAGTAAGATCCAAGCCACCTCCCGGTCGGTTCCCAGGATGTCCCTCTGCCTGCTCCTGGGGAGATCACGGGAAAGGAAGGGCGATTGAAGGCGTCACACCCTGGTAGGAATTTTCCAATATAAATCCAGTAACTGTTTCCATGATGACCTAAAAAAAGAAGAGTCTGGAATCAATTTGTAACTTTTTCTATGCCTCCCCCCACTCTGACTCATTTTTTTGATGGGTCGTTTTTCATTATTTATTGATGGAGGATTTGCCTTTGTAGGGCAGCGCGGCGTTAGGCCAGTGTAGCCTGAGGCAAATGTGTACCTGGAGAGAGATCAGTTCCTGCATTTCAGGTGCACAGATTATGAAATCAGGTCCCTCCTGTGCTAACAAGGATCTCATCCTGTAAGCAGTAGGCTGTATTTACTGTATGTGTAGCTTTACCTGCAGGGCGATTGTGTTTTGTAATTAGTACCACTCCAAGTTTTAGCTAAATGTTTGAGGAACTGGGGGCCTCACAGGGTTATCTCATTACTAGTAGAAGCCCAAGGAATTTATACAAGCACACCTACATGGCAACCCCACTCTACCCAAATAATGACATCATTTCTGTTTTTTTCTCTCTCTGATTAAATGCCTCTTCTCTTTTGTCCAGCTCTTCTGCACACACTTTAAGGGGCTTTCCCTGGTGTGTGTCCTCTTTTGTTTAGCCACCCGGAAATTGAAGTGCTTCAGGCCCTTTTCATTCTTACATAAAACCTTGGCTGCTTTTTCTCCCTCATATTTGGAAAAGTCAAGGTATCATGTGAGCTGCCAAGTGCACTGGGGTGGGAACTGGAAAGGATCCAAGGCCCTATTATTTCTTCCCACTCCTTCCTAGCTCATTGTGAACTTCTTGCACCAAACTCCTAATGTTTGTAGAAGTTCTCTGGGACATTTGCCCTTAGCACCCTGTCCCATATACACACAAAGAGTCTGATTCCAAAATTAATCACCAATATGGATTCAGATTAGCAAACAACTACCATAGACCGACCAGCGGGGAAGCCTTTGGAAATACCACTTCCCCGGTTGGCCACTGGACATAGACAGAGCTGTGCAGACCTTGGTCTCACACTGATTGGCTGTTAGGCGAAGGACTGAGACCTACCTTCCTGCTTTGATTTACTGGGAACAGGTCAAAGGGCCCCTGAAAAGTACACAACACTTCCCGTTTAAAATAGATCTTGGAAGACATTGAAAGAAGAAGGAAGAATGTGGGAATGCAACGGGACAGGGTTCTTTGATCCTGAACCCAGTCAGAATCTTAATTAGCTGTACGTGGAAGACCACAAAGGGCACCCTCCCCTAGCGAAGGCCTCTCCAAGTGAAATGCAAGTTCCAGGAAATGATTGAGTTGTCCCATGTCCAAATGAATCCACCATGAGGTTCCGGGAGATTCTGAATGAGGAGGCTTCTTTGTCTCTGTGTATTCCGAGTGAGTGAAATCACTGGTAATTCAGAGAGTGTCTGTAACAGAGAGGGTTTTTAGCTGTGAATAATATGCCATGTACTGTATATACACATAATAGAATGGGAGAGACTGGCCTCCCCGCCTTCCCTTCTCACTCTCCCCGTTTCCCACCCAAGAGGTCCAGATAGGATCACTGATGAGGATGGTGTAGATGAGGGGGACACTCAGGAAAGAATCCAGGGAACGTCCAGCCTTGGTGGTTGAGCCAAGATGAAGGACTAGCCAAGGATTGAGCAGCAGCTGCAAAGGGAGGGGAAACACGGAGAAAAGGAGTACAACCCAAGCCAGGCCATGAAAGTGTCTCCGATGGTCATTGCTGTCTAAACTATTGAGAAATTGTGTGAGACGAAGATAGAAAATTAACCGCTGTGTTTGACCAGAGGCAGGTCCATGCTAAATTCAACAAGAGTAATTTCTGTAATGCATTGGAAAGCTCCATTGGACAGATGTTACATACAAGGCTCAGTTATTCAGGAAATAGGCATGCTCAGTTTTTGCAATGGTGAGAAATTTTCCCACAAAGTTTTGCAGACTTCCATTATTTTCTAGCACTGCCTGCTGTGAAAACCTGAGCCTAAAAGGAATTTTCCCCTTTGTAGATGTCTTCCTTTTTCTGCTGCGATATTGGAAGAAAATGTCCATGATCCTCATGGTTCGAGGGAAGTGCAACAGTCTAACCAGAATGTGTCTCAGTGGCTGGCCTCTGTTTCCTTTTCTGGATAAAGGTATGCTGTTTTCATTTGCAGATACAATACTTCAGTCATTTCATAGTAATTTTTGTATTGTATCACATCTCTGTTTTAAAAAATAGAACTCAAAAATTCTTAGGAGGGCTGGTCCTAGCCTTTTGTATCTATTAAAAGTTACTGGAGGTGTGACCAGGCACGGCGGTTCACGCCTGTAATCCCAGGACTTTGGGAGGCCGAGGCGGGCGGATCACGAGGTCAGGAGATCGAGACCATCCTGGCTAACACGGTGAAACCCCGTCTCTACTAAAAAATACAAAAAACTAGCCGGGCGAGGTGGCGGGCGCCTGTAGTCCCAGCTACTCGGGAGGCTGAGGCAGGAGAATGGCGTGAACCCGGGAGGCGGAGGTTGCAGGGAGCCTAGATTGCGCCACTGCAGTCCAGCCTGGGGGACAGAGCCAGACTCCGTCTCATTTAAAAAAAACAAACTAACTAGAGGTGTATAGAGTGGGAAATTGCCACAGGCTGGAATTGGTTTCTTAGCTATGACACCAAAAACACAAGCTGCCAAAGAAAAAACAGATAAATTGGACTTGATCCAAACTGTAAAACTTTGTGTTTCAAAGTACACTGTCAAGAAAGTAAAAGACAGCCCCATAGAATGACAGGAATATTTGTAAATCGTATGTCTGATAAGGGTCTAATTCAGGATATATCCCTCTTGCAATTCAACAGTAAAAACATGACCCAATTTAAAAATGGGCAAATAATTTGAATAGAAATTTCTTCTAAGAAGGTATACCAATGGCCAGAAGGTACATAAAAAGATGCTTTACCTCATTAGCCATCTGGGAAATGCAATCGTAACTACAGTAAGATAGAATTTCACACCCGCTAGGATGGTTGTTATAAAAAAGATGGACAAAAACAAGTGCCAGTGAGGATGTGGAGAAATCGGAGCCCTCATAGACTGCTGAGGGGAATGTGAAATGGTGCAGCCACTTTGGCAAACAGTCTGGCAGGTCTTCAAAGTTAAACACAGAATTACGATATGACCTGGCAAATTCTACTCCTAGGTACATACCCAGGAACATCGAAACATATGTCCCTGCAAAAACATGTACAGGAATGACCACAGCAGCAATACTCACAATAGTCAAAAAGTGGAGACAATCCAAATGTCCATGCACTGACAAAACGATAAACAACGTGTGGCATACCCATATCCACATGACGGAGTGTCATCAGCTGTAAGGAGGAATGACGTTCTGGTAGGCTGTGTGAAAGAAGCCAGACGCAAAGGCCACATGGGTCACTCCACGCATATGAAGTTTCCGCGACAGGCAGAGCTATGGACACAGTACATGGATTCCTGGTTGCCTAGGGCTGGGGGCGGGGGCGACTAGGGGCAAGTGGGGACTGACTGCTATGGGGAGAGGGCATTTCTCAGAGGTGAGAAAGGTCTCTGAAAATTGCTTGTGATGGTGGTTGCACAACTTTGAGAATATACTAAAATTCATTGAATTATATGCACTAAATGGGTGAACTTTCTCCATGAATTGTATACACTAAATGGGTGAACTTTCTCCATGAATTGTATACACTAAACAGGTGAACTTTCTCATTGAATTATATACACTAAATGGGTGAACTTTATGGCACATGGATTGTATCTCAATAAAGCTGTTGAAAACTTTAAAGGAGACTTCTGGTCTATTTGTTTGCAGTCAATTCCATGTGCCATTAACTACCTCCAAAGGTTATTTCAAGAAAATTCCTCAAGTTGTTTCATTTCTCTACTTTCTTGTCCCGTTGCCCCTCGCTTCCCTTGTCTGTCTGTCTGTCTGTCTGTCTGTCTGTCTGTCTGTCTCTCCTTGCTCTGGCTCTGGCTCTCACTCTCTGTTTCATCGCTGGCAATAACTGTGAAAGCCACATACCTCCCATCTGTTCTTTGCCCTCAGTGATTTCACCAAAGTGAGAGGTTTTATGTGCTTTTGCTCACAAAGCCTCTTTTAGTCCCATCTGTTAAGCCTTGGATTCTAGAAACAGTTCATGTTTCCAGTACTTCAAGACTTGGAATTTTTGGACTTTCTCTGTTCATTTTTATGTCTGCTTGTTTCATACTGAATGCCTCTTTCCTGAGACCATTTCTTCCTTGAAATACCTTGACCAGTGCAGCCAACACGTCCAAGTAACATCCAGTGGCACCCAGTTCTCCCATGTCCTGCCCCAGAGCTATGAGGACAGGACATCCAGTGGCACCCAGTTCTCCTGTGTCCTGCCCCAGAGCTATGAGGACAGGACATCCAGTGGCACCCAGTTCTCCTGTCCTGCCCCAGAGCCATGAGGACAGGACATCCAGTGGCACCCAGTTCTCCTGTGTCCTGCCCCAGAGCTATGAGGACAGGCGGCACTTGGCCTGCCTCCGTGTAGTATAGCAGTAGCTTTCCCAGACCTTTTGCTGCGGAGTATGGTAGACGTTTGCCTTTCCTGCCTCCTCTAACAGATTCCTTGCCATGGGCTACTCAGAGCCACATCTTTTAGATCTAGGTTAGGGCAGCTCCCCTCTTTTACGTCTCATTTCTGCATTAGGGCAATTACTGCCGCTGGTACACAAACCCCCTGAAATCTCAGCAGCTTCACACAACAAAGCTTTCTCCCTCACTCCAAATCCTACCTGGGCTGCCCAGGGTTCACATTCCGGCAGTGACTCAGGGATTCTGACTACTTTCATGTCATCAGAGCTGTGGCCTCCCAGGTCACTCTGGTGGGGCAAGTGAGGAGTGCAGATGGAACTTATCTTAATTGCCTCAGCCTGCAAGGGTCACACACCACTTATGTCACCATTGGCCCGAACGTGTCTTGTGACTCCAGTGAGCGCTCGTTGTCTGCCACAGGTGAGCTGGAGCACACGGGGCCGAGAGCTTTCAGCAGATCACAAGGTACCTGTGGGAAGGAGAAGATGGAAATAGAGGCTTCTTGTTTGATCATAAGGATAGAGGAAGGTGGACAGATCTGAGGAAGGAGAATGAAGGTGTCTCCCTGTACCCTGCAGCCTTGTGTGAGGAGTGAGTGCTGAAATGATTAGCATAGTAGAGGCACGGCTGGTCCTGAGTGGACACTGGTCGGGTCAGGTCCACATCTCCCTTTGCCTCTTTTCACAATATGCAATATTTGGGCAGTTTTAATTACAAGTTCCAAACGAGGAGTTGTAAAGAAGCAAGTCAGCTGGAGGGGATGAGAAGAAACATGTTTCTAATCTTTCCCCATTGGAAGGACGTTATTCTGAGGGTGTCAGAAGTTTGAGATGGGGATGGGATGAGCATGAGATCCTTCGCGCTGTTTCGGCCGAACAGTGGAAAGGATGGGGAGCAGAAAGGAGCCGCCGGGTGTTTGCAGAGGGGAGAGGGCAGGCAAGTTGCTGCAGGGAGAGTGATGAAATGCTTTTTTGTTTTCAGTCTTTTTTAAAGCCACGTTTCCTGACGACTTCCTTATGTCATTAGCTACGCGCTGCTTTTCCGCACGGTCTTCCATCACGTCCATCCTATGACTGCACTACACTGATTTAGTCAAACTCCGGTGGTCACACACTGTCATTGGTAGCAGCTATTTTTGTTTTTAAAGTGAGTTCTATTTGTCTTTAGAACATTTTTATTTGGGGGAAAGAAAAGCAAAAATTGCATAACCAATTCCTTTACCCTACAACTACAACTAGGCTTCACATTTCTTATCATTCTGTCCTATTTACTTCATAATTATACATTATGGCATTTTTGAAAGAAAAGGTCATAGTACAGATGGTTTCCAACCTACGATGGTTCAACTTAATTCTTCAACTTTATGATGGTGCGAAAGTGATACGCATCCACTAGAAACCAGTACTCCACGTTCTGAATTTTGATCTTTTCCTGGGGAAGCCATGTGCGGTGCGAGGTGCCCCCTGCATGTGGGCAGGGCCGCCAGGCAGCTGCAGAGTCAGAAGGGCAGACCACCCACACTCGACGCTGTGCCCTGTTGCCAGCATTTGCTGGATATTTTGTGTTTTCGCATCCCATCATGTCTGCAAAATGATATTTTAAACTTACAATGGGTCGATTGGGACATAACCCATTGTAATTTCTATGCTAGGTAACCCCAATATCAACATCAATCTACCAATCCGCCATCAGTCACTCAACATGGCAGGTCCTCAAATGGTGCCACTTTGTTCAATGTCATTTCTTTTTGTTGTTTTTGTTTTTGAGACGAAGTCTCACTCTGTTGCCGAGGCTGGAGTGCAGTGGCTCACTGCAACCTCTGCCCCCCGAGTTCAAGCAATTCTCCTGCCTCAGCCTCCCGAGTAGCAGGGACTATAGGCGCGCACCACCATGCCCAGTTAATTTTTTGTATTTTTAGTAGAGAAGGGGTTTCATCATGTTGGCCAGGCTGGTCTCGAACTCCTGATCTCAGGTGATCCACCTGCCTTGGCCTCCTAAAGTGCTGGGATTATAGGTGCGAGCCATTGCACCCGCCTGTTCAGTATCATTTCATCACGGTGCTGGCGAGGAGAAAGCTGATTCCCGTCAAGGGCCACCATTTGTGTGGGGCTGGTACCGTCTCCCCATGTCTCTGTGGGTTTTCTCCGGGTGCTCCGGTTTTCTCCCCCGTCTCAGAGATGTGCCTGTTCATGAACGGGTGTGTGTATAGGGCGACGTGGGAGTGAGCATGGGTGTGAGAATGAGTGGCCCTGCCATGGTCTGAGGGCTGCTTCCTGCCTTGTGCCCGGAGCTGCTGCCAGGATGGGCTCTGATCACCTGTGACCCTGAACTGGAATAAGTGGGTTGGAAAATGAATGCATAAAAACAAATTATTGTAAAATAACAATTGGTAAAGTCTACTGTCACCCTACAAACGTATGGCAATGACCCGAGTGGTTGGAGAGGGCTCAGGGAGCCCATCCTGTTTGTTTTTTAACTTTGTGGGAGTAGGAGGTGCTCTTTACAATTTTTGCTTTGATTTTGCCCCCACCCCCCCACCACAATGACTGCTGTCACTCACTGATTCACCAGAAATTGGATAAACAATAATCTCACTTGTTTTAATAAATCTTTCTTAAATGTATGTACAGTTCACATTTATTTCAGTGTTTAATGTTAGAAATGTTTTGGGTCTATATTTAGAAGACTGGTGATGTTTTTGTGACCAGAAATACGTTGTTAGGAACTTCTCTTGTTTATATCAATTGGCCTATGGTAAAGTTGGTTTCTGCATTTGTTTCACTTAAAGTCAGTTTCCAAGCACCTCTTGCTGACGTTAAGTGAGAACTTACCATACAGAGCCAGTTCCCACGCTGTGTTCAAGATTCTGGGGATACAAAAAAATAGAGCCAGGCCCTGTTCTCGGGAGGCACCGACCGTCTCTGCAGAGGCCTCTGGACCGACTCACAGGGCACCGACAGCAAGTACGCGGAGACCTGAATGCAGTACAAGTTCATGGAAGGCTGAAAGAATGACAGAATCACAGTTCCAAACCCTTAGGAATCGTCCTCTACGACTCCCTTTTAATTCATGAATCTTCTCTACATCATTTCTTATGAGTGACCCTGTGGTATTGGTTAGAATGTCTCCAGTGGTGAAGATAATAACTGAATAGTGCGGTGCACACTCAGCCAACAAGGGGTTCGCTCTCACACTCTCCTCGTGGTCTCTGCGTAGCCCTGTAAGCCGCACTTGGCTAATGCCAGAAGGCATTCTTGGGCGGAGTTTGAATGCAAAAGGCTACAGCCTCTGGGGATGGGGGTGCCCCAGGGTGTCACCCAACAACCCCTTGCTGCAGCTGCCTGAAACTTCTGGATTCTCCCTGTCATTTCCCAGACTTCATTTTTAACCCGAGGACAGTGGACACTGGAGGAAGGCACCGGCCAGGTCTCTCCTGGGGAATGCTATGGGGGTTTCTAAGTGCATGATGTCATCATTTTCTGGACTGGATAGAACCTGCTGTGCCAAGCTCACCCCGTCCCACCCTCTGGCCAGGTGGTGTGCCCATCTCCAGTTCACACAGACAGGTCTTACTGTAGGTAAGACCACCCTCATCCTGGGCCTCTCCACTTCCCTTGGCAGCAGGAGTTAACACGGAGCCAGAGGTATTCAGGTGTTTCAAGGCTTAAGGTGGAGTCCTGACAACCTGGACGCTGCAGCTAAAGCCTCCCCTCACTACTTCTGGAACAAAAAGGTGGCCGGGCTCTGAGTACCGTCCCTCTGTTGACAACTTCCCATGGCCCAAGTCCTATCCTGATGCTTGCCAGAGACCCCTAGGCTCTGCATCCTGGCTCACCTCCATCTCCACAAGAAGCCCAGGGCTTCGGGCACCACCCCCCTTCCCACATGGCTTTCCCCTTCCCTGCTCTGCTCCCGAAAGCACAGGTGGATCTGCCACATCACGGAGGAAGCTTGGGCTACGGGCCCCTCGTGTTCACACGTGCCTACCAAGGCCGGGCCGTTTTTCTTCCAGGGCACACAAAGAGGGGCAGCTGTGTGGGTGCTGGAGGCTGCTGAGCCTCTCAACAGCGTGAAGTCTGTGCTCCAGCATGATGACTAATCCTTTGCACACCCTCAGTTCCCCTCCCCTCCTCTTGTCAGAATCACTTGGCTTAAGCCAACTCCAGCCTGATGTGTACCATCCAGCTGAAGATAGCTGGAGGACACTCAGCTGGTGGGCGGGTCTTGCTTAGATGTATGACTGCGGCTCTCCGGAGGACCAGCCTCACCCACCCCACTCCCTTAGCTCCACCCAAACTTCGCTCCAGGATCACCTTGTCAGCGAGGCCGTTCTTGATGGCCTTCCTGAAAACACAGAGACCTCCCATCCTGGACGCTCTCACCTTCTTACTGCCTTGCCTTTTTTCCCTAACTATGTTCCACGTTTACGCCCTTTTTTCTTGTACTTATTCATTTTATTTCCCCCACTGAAATGTAGGCCGTAGTTTGTTTAATGCTGTTTGCTCAGTGCCTGGAAGGTGCCTGCTCTGTATTAGGTGCTCAGACAAAGGATTTTGGAGAAAACGGATGAATGACAGAATTGTGCTAAAATAAAGAGACCACCAGAGATGAAATCGCAAGAAAAGTCTCTGCAGTGCTCTAGGCACCTTCCAGTTCAGACAGACAGAGGGACAAGAGTTGGCAGCGGATGCAGGCAGGGAGCCACTGGGCCACCTGAGGGGCAGACGACTGCAGAAGCCCCAGGACTTCAGGGAGGCAGGGTGTCCTTTAGACACGGGATGCAGGGTGCTGAAGCTGTGTTAGGGAGGCGGGTGGGGTGTCGTCTAGACATGGGGAGGGAAGTGCTGAAGCCAGTACAAGGGCAACAATGTATTGTGAATGACATTTCAGCCTCTCTGACTGCTGAGATTCTTCTTTTCTCTCTTGCTTTCCTACATCTACTACATTTGATAGAACAAAAGATGCATTATTTTTCCCAGAAAGAATTATAACAGAGAATGACTCTGCCACCAGGGCCTGTGTGATGGGTGGAATGTTAAAAACTGAAGGCAGTAAAGAATGGATTGACTTAAAGGCAGATGGAATTTCACATCCTCCCACTGTTGGTTGCTACTTAATGGCATGCATAACTCGCATCAGAATAGGTTTTTGAATGATTTCCTTTGTTAATTCTAAGCCACACTTACGCACAGTGTGGTAAGGAAGACACTCACAAGGGTAAGGAAATGCTGGTAGAAAAGACCACGCATCGGGTACATGTACATTGCTTGAGTGATGAGTGCACCAAAATCTCGGAACTTACCACTAAAAAATTTATCCATGTAACAACAAACCACCCGTTTCCCAAGAACTATTGAAATAATAATAATAATAATAATAATAATAATAAGAAGAAGAAGAAGAAGAAGAAGAAGAAGAAGAAGAAGAAGAAGAAGGCAGGTCCCTAAGTCTACCATTGGCAAGAGTGGGTTATCGGCGCAGCCATACTGCTGCCTCCCAGCGGTGGGGTGAAGTATCACACACAGTTTAACAAAGATGGGGCCTCATATTTGTTGTGGCTTTTTTTTTTTGTTTAAGAAAAAGAGCAAACCACTTGTTGATAGGTGGAACATTATATTTTAGTTTTAAGTTTATTATTAACCTAACCTATGGCTCGAAATCAATGGAGATATTGGTTTTATATTAGGCAGATGCCCCCTGTTAATGATTCAGTAAAGGAAATCAGCAACCAGGCCGCTGAGTGGGATTGTGTCCCTTCCCACCTGAATACACACTAAAGATTCTGGAAATCAAAAAGAGAAGCAAAATGCTGGGAGGTATAATCCAACAGGACAAAGAATCTTCACGTTGACCACAAACACAGCATTCTACACATGTGAATATGAGATAAGAGAAACTTGGAGAATTTAGTAACTGTTGAAACGAAAACGTGTTGGAAACAATTGGTAGTAATTTACAGATGGAGCCACCCTTTTGTTGCCACAGATTAGTAAGGAGAATTGAGTTATCCTGAGCACAAAATACACCAGGTACATAGTAAAGTAAATTAACAACTTTAACAACAAAAATATATGATGCTAGGACCTGCATTTTTGCCTTTCACAGATAATGGCCAAAGTTCTTTTGCTACTTATTTACATTCTAAAAGGAAGAAAATAAAAAAAGTGAACTCCAACAGACCCCAGTCCGTGCCATTAAAAACCGCAGGGCGTGAGGATGCAGGCTGCAGAGGTGTGTTGGTGTGTCGTTCTGATTTCTTGAAAGACTTTCATTTCTAATTATGACAAGAAATATTGCACCAAAAAAGAACCTCGAATGAAATGTATGCTCACGTGCATGTGAAGTGGGGGGAGAATGAGGATGGAGTGAAATATTTAATAGACTAAGACAGGCCCAGGCAACCTGTTGGGTTTTCTAAGATCTCTGCTCTGGTAGTCTGTGCCAAGTGTGTGGCGGATACACGGTGATTCAGGACAAGCTGAAGCCAGTTGTAAGAATCAGATGTGACTCCCAAATGCGATTTAAGGGACTCGGGAAGAAGGAGTGGAACAGGTGGGTGCAAGCCTGGGCTTGTGGGGTGCCCCCTACAGGAGAAAGGAAGTGGCCGTCTTGGTCAGGCATGCGGATGAGGGGTTACCACGTCAGGGAATGCTGAGGATCTAGAGGTAGTGGTGAAATCCCTTTACCATGTGGAATTAGCAACGCCCCCAGCTCTATGGAGAGAGATTTCTTGTGTGAAGGTAGCGATGGCTAAGGACACAATCAAGAGAAGCCTATGATGATGAAAGGGAGTCATCTGGAGTCTCACAGCAAGAGCGGATTTCCAGGAGGGTGGGCCCCCTGCTTTTGAAGAGGACTGTTCTCCATTCTTTTGGCATAAAGATAGAAACTTGTATAACTTTAAAAAACACATTTATTCTGCATATTACATACGTAGCTGTGATCACAATTGAAATGCCAGTTTCTATTGGAATATAGTATTTTTTATTTTATTTCCCCATTTGTATTGATTTTAGGGTTGCATTTGCTTTCAATCATGCAGAAGCATGACATTATACTTCCTTCAAAACTGTTTCTTTCCTGTGGCTGTTTTTTGTAAATAATTTTTTTTTTGTTTTTTTTTTTGTTTTTGCTTTACATATATTGAATCTTGTCCAGGAATTGGTTCATTCAAAATTTTATTTTGGTGCTTATTTTTAAAAGTTTTACTGTTATATTTGCCTTTCATGTTTCACACTAAAAGAGTCTAAGTTATTTTATAATATGGCTTTTTAGTTCCCAGTATTTGGTGGATACGATGGTATTATTTGCTCTCGCAGTGTCTATGCCTAGCATGAGACCTAATTTTCCCACAAACACGCTCTGTTTTGTTACTTGGTACATGCCAATATTAACCACTATGCTTTTTCTTTAGCTTTGTGATTTGACATTTTCCTTTTAGAGTTAATAAATTATATCGCATGTGCAGAACTTTAAAATCACTTTCAATACAGGTTGAATGTTTTCAAAAAAACTTCCTTGTACAATTGAAGGGCATTTGAATATGTCTGCACATTTTGTATAAAAGTTAATATGATGCTTATAGCAAACATTGTTTAGCTCTGAGTATTGATTTCCCTGCAACTTGAAATTACCTAACTAGTGCAAGCATAAATACATTGAATTATATTTACCTCAATGTGGCATTATCTTGATGTAGTTGGTTTGGCAATAATGAGATTGACAATGGAGAATTTGAGGGATTATAGACATTTTGTATCTATTATGGCTGATACGAAAAACCAAAATATTAATTTAGGAACACTACCTTGGGATTTCTGAATTCTTCCTTCTTTTTTCAGGGAAGTATTCACTTTATTGACAAATTTAGAAATGGAGAAAATAAAACACTTAACTGATTTCAAATTTTCTAAGCTTGTTAAGTTTCTCAGGAAATCTTAAATTTCTTGTTTTAATATTGTGCGTTTGAGATCTCTCACTGGCCGGGTGCGGGGGCTCATGCCTGTAATCCCAGCACTTTGAGAGGCCGAGGTGGGCAGATCACTTGAGCTCAGGAGTTTGAGACCAGACTGGGCAACATGGCAAAACCCCATCTCTATGAAAATACCAAAAATTAGCCAGACGTGGTGATGCGCACTTGTGTTCTCAGCTACTTGGAAAGCTGAGGTGGGAGGATTGCTTGAGACTGGGAGGCGCAGGCTGCAGTGAGCTCATGCCTGGGTGACAGAGCGAGATGCTGCCTATATGAATATTGCTGTCTTTTCCACTGGAAAAAATTTAAAGAATACAAATACTGAAAACAATAAAACCCAAAACTCAAGTGCTCACCTTTCAAGATTAACAAATGTGAATGTGTTAAAAATGTTTTCTTCAGATCATTCTTTACATAAAATAAATAAAGCGTTATTGGTAGAGTCAAAGTCTTTTTCGTATTTTTCCCCTGCTAACCTGTTTCAATTGGAGAGGGAAGAGGTGGAAGGGGAAGAGACCTTGATGCATTTGCAGCTTCCAAATATTGACGGAAGTGCCGCAGGCTGACGGTTATGTTTGAAACTGTCACTCATGTCCTGTCCGCTTTAACTTCACAGACCACTGGGAGAAAATCCGCAAGTGGACGAGTGAGGCCTGGGTGCAGCTGAGACGCGGATGTGCTTCACATCCGACCCAAGCATTTGGATCCAGCCCATTTTGCCACTCACTGGCTCCACTTTGGGTTTCCTCCGGGGCTGCTGGCAGCACCACGAGGGTGTCAAAGTTGGGCCTGAGATGCTGTTCATTGGAAATCACAGGATTTGGAAATTCAAGTCTTGGGATCACGTAGCAAACCACCTTCATTTTACAGATGAGGATGCTAAGGGCAGGAGAGTAGAAGAAAATGTTTTCGGGACACACAGCTAAGAGGGGAGTGAGCAAGACCTAATTCCATCTGCCCCCTTTTCTTCCATCCCCTCATTAATTCAGCTGTTCTTCAATCAATTTGAACCAGAGCCAGTGATTTTAATATTCAGGCAGTTTCAAGATCATGCTCTTTATAACCATTTTAAGATAGAAGTAAAACTGAAAAAATGCTTTATTCTGCCTGTTGTCTAACAGAACTGGTTCCATTCCAATGGGTTCGTGGTCTCACTGACTTCAAGAATGGAGCCCCAGACCTTCTGGCGGTGAGTGTTACAGCTCTTAAAGATGGCACATACCCAAAGAGTGAGCAGCAGCAAGAGTTACTGTGAAGAGCGAAAAGAACAAAGCTTCCACACAGTGGAAGGGGAGGAGGGAGCTGGAGCTGTTGGCTGGGGAGGCCGGCTTTTATACCTTTATTTGTCCCTGCCCACGTTCCATTTTTGTCCTATCAGAGTGCCCTTTTTTCAATCCTCCCAGTGATTGGCTACTTTTAGACTCCTGCTGATTGGTGCATTTTACAGAGCACTGATTGTTGCATTTTACAGAGTGCTGATTGGTGCATTTTACAATCCCCTTGCTAGTTACAGAACGCTGATTGGTGTGTTTTACTACAGTCCTAGCTACAGAGTGCTGATTGGTGCATTTTACAATCCTCTTGCAAGATGGAAAAGTTCTCCAAGTCCACACTCCACCCAGGAAGTCCAGCTGGCTTCACCTCTCAGAACCTCAGTTCTAAAAGAAGTTTCATAAAACAGCAGAAAGAAGTTCTTGGATATGAAATATCTTCTTCCAAGCAAGTATTAGATGATTAAATGGTTAACAGAGCAAAACTTTTCTGGACGTCATGGATGGCCCGAAAATGCTCTTGGGGCTGAAAAACAGTTATTTGTGTGGAAAGTGGCTGAATACTCAATGCTAGAAAAAGAGTTTGTGCGGCCGGGCGCAGTGGCTCACACCTGTAATCCCAGCACTTTGGGAGGCCGAGGCAGGCGGATCACCTGAGGTCGGGAGTTGGAGACCAGCCTGATCAACATGGAGAAACCCCGTCTGTGCCAAAAATACAAAAAAAATTAGCCAGGTGTGGTGGCGCACGCGTGTAATCCCAGCTACTCAGGAGGCTGAGGTAGGAGAATCGCTTGAACCCAGGAGGCAGAGGTTTTGGTGAACCGAGATCATGCCACTGCACTCCAGCAGCCTGGGCAACAAGAGAGAAACTCAAGAAAGTGAAAGAAAGAAAAAAAGAAAGAAAGAGAGGAAGGAAGGAAGGAAGGAAGGAAGGAAGGAAGGAAGGAAGGAAGTTTGTGCTGCTTGCTAATTCTAGAATGTCCCTATGCCCATGGAAGAGACTTCTCAGGCAGGTCTTTTTTTTTTTTTTTTTTTGAGGCGGAGTCTCGCTCTGTCGCCCAGGCTGGAGTGCAGTGGCCGGATCTCAGCTCACTGCAAGCTCCGCCTCCCGGGTTCACGCCATTCTCCTGCCTCAGCCTCCCGAGTAGCTGGGACTACAGGCGCCCCCCACCTCGCCCGGCTAGTTTTTTGTATTTTTTAGTAGAGACGGGGTTTCACCGTGATAGCCAGGATGGTCTCGATCTCCTGACCTCGTGATCCGCCCGCCTCGGCCTCCCAAAGTGCTGGGATTACAGGCTTGAGCCACCGCGCCCGGCCATCAGGCAGGTCTTCTAAGAGAACCCTATGGGCATCTTCATGCATTTTTTCATTGACTTTCTTATCATTAACGTAGCCTTAAAGTAGGCCCTCGCAGGCCAGAGGGTGGCTCTTCTGGGTCCTCACGATGTCAGAAGGACACTTGCATTGTCTTACTTAATCTTCTCAACACCCTGAGCATGTATACTATTTAGCAGATGTGCAAGCATTTGACAGACAACAGTCTAAGGGGAGCATTCCTTCAACATTAAAAACGACTCCTGCTCACCCACAACAGGTTTCGCGGTCATGGGTGTGCTATACCCTCTGGTCAGGGTTTGCGTGCTGTGGATCTGAAGATACTTTATGCTGGTGATCTGGGCTACTGCTTATAATTTCACCACTGGACGATGCAACGTTGCTACCATGGACAGGCTGGGGTGAGCCAGAACTGGCACGATTGTGTGCAATTGAGAAGGCGACCATCTCGTCTGTAAAATGGGACAGTGACATCTTGCTTACTGTAAAACTTTAAGACCTAGTATCGGTTGCTGCTATGCATAGAGGAATACAAAGTTGGCATAAAAAGATGCAGATTGTGTGTATGGTGGAAATCCATAGGCGAGCTCTCAACCCCCTGGTCCAGAAAGTCTTGGCCTAATTCTTCACAAGACTGCACTATATTCCACTGACTCCATTTTCTGCTCAAGGTCTTCCTTTGAATTGGATCGACTGATGAGACCTGCTTTTCCTTCGGGTTTTGCACTATTTCCTTGAGAATGACACGATTGCCAAAAATACGGTCACGCAGCTCCTCCCGGCCCTTGTCGTGCTTTGTCCTTCTCCGGTTCAGGCAGGTGCACTGATTGGCATTCGCTGAGGGCTGACGCGAGGTTTCAGCTCATTTCAGGTTCAGCAAATTGGTGGGAACAGAAAGGCTGAGGGTTACCATGGAAATGGTCACAGCCTCTCTCAGAACTACCAGAAATACTGCAGTATTTGAAGCAGTGTGGATTTCGCCACCAGGCTTTGGAAATAAGACACATTCTGAAAGCTCTTGACAGGCTTCATAACGGCACAATGAGGAGACGGTCATTTGTTTTCATTTCGGGAAGGAAGTTCCTGAACAATGTGCACACTTAGGATATTTTATTTTCTTGGAAAGAAAAATGAGTTAGGAGAAAAATCTGTCTGTTGTCATCCATTGAAGCACATTATCTCTTTCTTTCTTAACCAAGACAAAAAAAGAAATCTCGGTAACAATCCAAAATAATTATCATCCCAAACGTACTTGTATTTGGCTCTGGGAGTTGTTTTTGTACGTGCATCTTAATATGTGCCTGAAGTTCTGTCTGAAATTTCACTTCTTACCAAATAAAGAAAGCTCACCAGGAAGCCAGGCAAGAACAGGAGAAGCCGAGAAGCCCTCAGACTCCTCCATCCTGCCTCCTTCCAAAGGCTCCTTCCAAAGGCTCCCAGCCCCAAGCCAGCAGCAGGCATCTCCTTCCAGACCCAAGCCAAGCAAGCAGGAGCGCTTGACCTCACGCTCTCCTCTCGCAAATGTCCCAACTCTGCTTCAGAGGAGAAACGGAAGAATAAACCGACTGTGAGATGCAAACAACGAATGCAAACCAAGGGAACGCCGTGAATGAAAACGCAAAAGCGAGATTCGCTCCAGGAATTTCATGCCACAGGATGGTCGACGGCTGGAAACAGGGGTTTTATTTTCTGACCACCACATCCCGACGCGAGCATCCCTGTGGGGCACTTTAGCTCTCCACCCAGACTTTAATGGGCGCCAACACGTGTACAATAAATGGTGGCTCTTTGACATTCAATTTCAACTCAGCTTTTAAACTGGCATTAATGGCAACTGACGTCATTTGTTTCTCACCTTAGGTTTTTGTTTTTTGTTTTTTTTTTTTCATTTGTAAGTTTTAACCACTGAAAAATGAGGCATTTGTAGATCATAGCATCTAGGAGTTAATATGAAGTTTGAAAGCCTTTTTACGGGTAACATTTACTTAAATATTTTGCCCATTACTCATATTCCATTTTTTGTTCATGTATTTAGATTATTTAATAGAAAGAGTTTATTCAATGTTTACCTCCCATAGGTTACTTTGGAATATCTCAGGACCCTTATATCTGGTCATATGCTGCTTATTTTCTTTTAAAATGGTATTTATAAATTATTTTGTTACTTTTAACAAAACTGAAATGAATTAATTGCATCAGTTTTTGCATATATATGCATATCAATACACATAGTTAGAGGATTATTTATCATATGCGTGGAAGGCATTTCTCATACATTTGTGAGGTTCATTCATGACCTGGAATGTGTAAACAGAATGTAATGATAAGGCTCTGGGTTTCTACGCCCCAATAACTGGACTTTTTCACAAATTAGTAGCAGATTTGACTAGATGCCCACTGAATGCAGGCAGTCGCCAAATGGTTTTTGGGATGGTGACTTTATTTGTGTTCCTGTATCATAACCCTCCTTTCTTTGGCAAACTGTGTAGAATTGGGGGCGGGTGATCCACTGGACAGGCGCGGGCTTGGGGCGGTGCTGAGATGACCCTGCAAGTCCAGCAAGTCTCAGAGTGGGTAGATCCCGTTTCAGGAGATGATGGTTAAATCTGCCTGAGGATGACGTCTTCCCGGGAGCCTCTGCACCAGCCTCGAGGAGTTTTCTTTTTCAAAGGTCCTTTCCTCCACATGTTATTTGTCTGTTAAGGGGACAGCAGGGAGAAGAACTCTCTGAGCCCTGTATGGGACCTATTGCCTGAAGTATTGTCAGTCCCCAATCCTCTGGTGCTATAGAGAGGAAAGAGTAAGATAATGCAACTTTGAGTTTGAACTTTGCGTCTGGTAGGAAAAAATAGGTTTCTTAATATATGTGATTGTAATGGCAAACAAGGCTTTTAAATTCTTGTGCATATAAGATAAATTTTAAACATTCTTACAGGGTTTTCATGAAATATCATATTCACATATTTCATCAGTTCAGTACAAAATGCAGAAATGTCTATTGTATAAAATGGGAGATTTAATCACGACCATGTTAGGGATCTTCCCAGTGGCCCCTGGGAACGCAGAGCCCCAGAGTGGAGGCAGGCTTAGACTGCCATCTGTTTCAGCGTCCCCGTTTCAATGCTCCTAGTGATGGATTCCTGTTCAAGACATAGAAGCAGGTAACAAATCTAGACTGATAATAAATGGAAGCTGCAACCATAAAACCCCAGTGCAGATACAAGAGACTCTCACTGCGTCTGGCAGTGCCTCGTTACCTTGTCAGTGTCAGGATGTGGCTCCAGATTTCCTGCTGCAATGAAATTATATTGGGGCTATCGCTGGAGCACAGGGCAGGCCAGTCACAGGAGGGTGGGGGCTTGAAGGGGGGCCCGTGCTGCCAGATGTTCTGCTGGAGTCTGTCTCTTTTAAACTTGCTTCACCAAAAACCCTCCCCTACCGATTTCTAACATCCCCATTGCTTTAAGGAAATGCGCTTGGAAACCGCTCTTAATTTGGCTGTGCTTGTTGCCAACGGTCTTTTGTCTTGTCTTCCTAACCTCTGCAGAGGGGAGCTGGTGAGCAGAAGGATCCGATTTCAGCCAAACATGTGTTTCGCCGTATTGAAATGTGCGCTGCTTAACAGAGTAAACACCAATACATCTGAGGGCCGGGAGACTGAATTAACTGATTAGTATCAAAGAGTGCTGGGGCCGTAAACGGTAACTGGCCACTTTCTGAGAAAAGTAGAACTCCTTGAAGACAAGGCCTTCCATTCTCATTAGCCCCTCACAACTAGAAACCATCGTTTAGCCTCACCAGGCCAAGAGAGTAAACGATTCTCCAATTTTTTATTCCTTTTCTTTGGATAGGAAAAGTGGGTTGAGCTAATTACAAATTGTAAAAAACGAGTAAGTAAAATGCTTATGATACATTTTGCTTATGCTTTACGTTTCTCTTTGACTTTTCAACAAGGTAAGAGTAGGATCCAATGTCACAAAGAGAAAGGTCACCTACAATTAAGTGAATGTTTAAAAAATACAAAAAATGAGGGAAGCTAATAGTCTACATAGGTTTGAAATATATGAGAAATTAAAGCTGTTTTATTTAAGAAGCAAAGCTTGGATCAATCTTCCAGGCAATGATAAAGGAGAGGGACTCTTACCCAGAATTTTTTTTTATATTAAAATGTGTGAATCTGTAAATTCTGCAGAGGTACCTGCAATCGTGAGTATTGAAACATACTAAATATGGGAGCGATAATCAACATGAGTCCTCCCTCATTTCAGTTTTCCAGAGACCACGTGAGTTCTGCTGTTAATCCTGAAAACGATTATCTCTCTTCTCCAATGCTGGATGAAGACTACCTCATCCCTTCCTTCTTGCTTCTAACGATGGATCAGATCCCCAGGTTTGAAGTCCCTAGATGTGCTTTCTGATCCTGGTTATTCTTTGTCAGCCTTCAAAGCCAAAGCCTTGCTGACAGGCAGGTCCAAGGAAAAGTTTCTTTCCTCACTGTGTCTTGCCTATGTTTATAACCACATACACACATAAACACAAGAGCTCTGCATTTATAACCACATACACACATAACATAGGATCTCTGCATTTATAACCACATACACACGTAAAGACATGAGCTCTGCATTTATAACCACATACACACATACACATATGAGCTCTGCATTTATAACCACATACACACACACACATATGAGCTCTGCATTTATAACCACATACACACATAACATAGGAGCTCTGCATTTATAACCACATACACACGTAAACACATGAGCTCTGCATTTATAACCACATACACACATAAACACATGAGCTCTGCATTTATAACCACATACACACATAAACATATGAGCTCTGCATTTCTGAAAGCAATGATTTTTTTATCCATATCTTATCTATACATTTCTGCTTTGATATTTTATTAAAAACATAAAAATGAGTACAGTAACCCAATTTCAATCCTTTAACTCAAAAAGTTTATTTATTTATACATAAACTGATTAAAAACTTTTTTTGCCTTAGGTGGTACATGAATATGTTTTAAAATCTCCATAAAATAGCACAAGGTACTCTGTGTAAACTTACCCAGGACATGCAAATAATTGTAAAATAACTGAAGGGTTAATAAAATAAACTCATTTATCTGCTGTAAATGTTATTTATTCTTCTTTTTTCCTTTTTTAAACCAGGAAATAAATTGAGAGCAATGTGTGTTAAATCAAACATTCGCTTTTGAAGAGTTCTCAAAGTTTCTGCAAGATAAAAACCATTTCTGGTGACAATGGTTTTAAAAAATAGTTAAATCTCTACCGAGAATTTTAAGCATAGATTTTTTAAAGCACTAGTTCTAGGATTATGGAGTTTTATTAGCAAAGCAGAAATAATTTTAATGTTTATAAAACTGGAAGCACTAATCTGTTGTATTATGAAGGGCATAGAAAACTATTTATGAATTTATTTTCTTTTTCTGTGTCTTGTATTTTAAATTAAAAATAGGAAATTTAAGATTAGGAAAAATATTTAGTAAATATCAAAGTTTCAATTTTAAACCCACTTTAAAATTGAGAAATATTCAATTTCTCAATAGATATGCTAAATAATTGTACTAAAAATAATTTTCACAAGCCTCTAAGCCTCAGAGGGACTTTATTGTTATTTATACATGTTTTGTATTTTTATATTTCTTTTTTCTATTATTATTAGTAGTCTTCACACATTGTTTTAATAAAATCTTTATCTCTTGTGTATTTTATTCTTCTAAACTAATAAAATGGCTTTCAGATTTTATGGTTGTGTTAGGATTTAAATGAAATACAATCAGATTAAGCATTTTCCTTGTGAAAAATGGGAAGTATGAATTAAGCAGCACTTTGGACAGGGTTTTAATAAGAGCTTTAGGAGCAGCCTGCAGCTTTATAACTTCTAGGAAAAGAACAGGATACATACACACAGCAACCAACTTTAATTGCATTTTATACCCATTAATAGTCACGTGCTCTGTTCATTATTTGAAAATTTAAGATAGGAAAAGAATTTCAAGGAACTGATTTAACGCACACTATTACATCCTGCCAGCAGGGGTCACAAAAGCATGCACAATGGCTGTGGAACCGTTCACTTCTTTTTGGAGAGGGCACCTTCCAGTATAGCCAAACATCCGCTGCTGAGGACAACGTTACAACCACATCTTCAAAACTGGGAAACACGAAGTTTGAACTCATTGAAAAGTCAGCTAGATTACTGAAAAATAAAAAAGAATATAGATTTGAATAAATGCTTCTGAATATGGATTTTTTTTAGGTCTTTAAAAAATGACTTGAATCAGTTACAAAGGACCACATATATTGCATGTTCCCATTTATACAAAATGTCCTGAAGAGGCAAGTCGGTGGGGATGGGGGCAGTGGGTTCCCAGGGCTGGGGGCTATGGGGGAAAGGAGGTTTGAATGGTGGTGAGGGCTTCTTTTGGGCAACAAATATTCCGAAATTGATTGTGGTGATGGATGCACAACTTCGTCAATATACCAAAAGTCACTGAATTGTACGCTTTAAGTGAATTTCGTGTTATAAAAACGATATCTCACTAGAACTGTTTCAACAATGACTTCACAAGTGCGGCACTTCAGGGATCTGTGCGTGGAAATCTCCAGGTTTATCTGCCTACGAGTGTTGATGGGTTTGGGGATCATAAATTACAATATGTCTTAGTGATTTACGTTTTTGTCAATGATTTCACTTCAAATAAAGATAGATTAATTTACCCCAAATAGTTTATTGGGAGCTCTGGAAGGGAGAGCAGTCAGCTAGGAGAAGCTGGGAGGGAGAGGGGCCTCAGAAGGTGTGAACTCTGGGCTCCGAGCCGGACTCTGCCAGGGGCCTGCTGGCCACCGCCGGGGAGATGCTTCACCTTTCTCCACTCATTTTTCCTGTTTGTAAAATGCGGGCCGAGCTTTCTCCCTAAGGTGCTGTTTTAGATCTACAAATTCCGTTGACTCTCCTCAGGCTGTTTGCTTATTTGTGACTTACTGGAAACTTAGGAGCATTCCATTTCATTTCCAGCAAGGTCTCTACATTTGCATGTTATTTGAGTGAGGATGGAGAAACAATTTTATTGTCTAACTTTTGCTAAGCTTGCTTTGGAAGCAGATGTTTGAACCTTTTGCTAAATTACTTGAATTTGGTGAAAGTCTGAATAAAACATTACTTATATGTTAAGGTTTTAATAAAATTAGTTTTTTATTAAAAAGACCAATTAAACCTATAAGAATTTCCCAAATTGGAACTTTATATGTAATAAATGATCTAGCAAGCAGTCAGATTCATATATATTTAATAAATGCATAGCTTAACTATGCCCCTTTACTTTTTAAACCAGCATTTTTAAATTTAGAAAAGTAGTGATAATGTATTTTTCAGACATAGGAATATTTTCAGAGAAACGTGTTTTGAATTAGAGAGAGAAAAATTCCAAATTGATTAACTTTCTACTCTTTTACCTCTCCCTTTATGAAGAAAGATTTTTTTGTGGTTCACTCTTGAATTCTCTCATTTCGCTGGATCTTTGTATAGCCAAAAATTGTAACATGCTAGGACATTTGTTTTCTTTTCCTCTTCAAGATAAATACTTTAAAGACATCAAAACAAAAAGTCATCTGTCTGGTTCTCCCAAATCTTGTACAATCCCACAATACTATCTAGCCCTCACAGCATGCTGGTGGGTGAAATTTGCCTTGATGCTTTTTACTTCGCTAGTTTTAACTCAGCTCCACGAAGCACCGATCTTTTCTTTTCACTGTCTTATTGCTTACTATGGGTATCCAAAAGTGCAAAAAGAGGGTGGAAAACCCCCGAAAGTATCAAAGTAGAAAACATGCAAGAGCCTTGGGGAAACAGTCTTCCCTGCTCATGTGTTTGCGTATGTGTTGGTTTGCTTTTCTTTAATTCATAGAGTCTGCCTGCAGCGATCATGTCTGCCCATCTCTCTTGAGGCTTATTTCTTTGGTGTTAAACATTCCAGCTCCTTGAATGTGTGGGGCAGCCTCTCTCTGTAGGTAGAATCCTGGAACTGGTGAAGTAATCTGAGATTATCTGGTCATCTTCCCACCCTAATAAGATAAGTGCTTTTCTCATGCTTATTCTGCATGGAGGATATGGTCTTCTTTTCCCAGGAACGAATGGCTGCTATACTGCTTTTCAGTGGCAAACTCGTTTCATGTTGTCCCGGCTTGATGTCTCTTACAACACAGGGGTGCCTCTCTAGTTGTCCAGGGCCACCCGTCCAGAGCTCAGGCCATTTAACTCCCTTACCAAGTGGCTCACATCTCAGAGCCAGGCTGTGCTGGCTTAGGCTGGAAGGGAAGGTCACCACCCAGCACTTGTTCCCTGTCCGGGCTACAAACTGCTCATCTGTCTCGTCTAGAGACAAAGCACCTATATTTATGGGCTCATGGAGAGCAGTGTCTCTGGAGACGGGAAGTCCAGTGTCATACATCAGGAGGCATCATCTCCAGAGCTATATGGCAGAGGCATTTTCGTACAAAGAACAGAGCCACAGGAGGCTGCTTCCTTTAGTAATAAGGCCGACAGGATGGCATGTGAAACACATCCTCTTACTTTAGGCTTCCAAGCATGTCTGCATTAGGCACTTGCTGCCTGGGATTCCAGGATACCTTTGTCAGGAACAAGTAGCCAAAATGCACTCAGTGAGTGGTTAAAAGCTCTGTGGGTTAAGAATTAAGAATATGCTTAGAGTTCAGTTCTAACCTCTGATTCCTAACAGTTCATACAGAAAAGAGACTTGGAATTCCGTCATCATGATGCAGAGGTGGCAAAATAAAAACTTGAAGTTGTGTCTGATTCGTTGGACAGGCGTTTGTGTAAAGCTCATCTTTCATATGAAGCAGTCTGAGTGGCGATGGCTGGTGGCATCCTTTTGTTTTCTTTTTTTTGAGATGGAATCTCACTCTTGTTGTCCAGGCTGGAGTGCAGTGGCATGATCTTGGCTCACCGCAACCTCTGCCTCCCGGGTTCAAGGGATTCTCCTGCCTCAGCCTCCCGAGTAGCCGGGATTACAGGTGCTCCCACTATGCCTGGCTAATTTTTGTACTTTTAGTATAGATGGGGTTTCACCATGTTGGCCAGACTGGTCTCAAGCTCCTGACCCCAGGTGATCTGCCCACCTTGGCCTCCCAAAATGCTGGGATCACAGGCATGAGTCACCGTGCCCGGCCGCAACCTTTCATCTTCTTACTCTGCCTTCCAGGTTTTGTGAAGTGAATGGAGCCTAAACCACGGAAAGAACGAATCGATGAGTGAATGAACGAATGAATGAATGAAAGAAAACGCAGACTGTACACATGCAGATCAATGTGGGCAGACACATGTACACACATACACGTTCTACCTCCCGTCATGCCCAGGTGGTGAGAGTTTGGGGAATATGCTTGTCTTGAGCCTGAGGTAGACAAAGAAGCTCCACCCATGGAGCCTAATGGAAAAGGACATTAGGAAAAACGAAGGCACTGAGGCATTAGGGTAAGTCAGTTGTCCTCTTTAGGCATCAGCCTGAGGTGTCCTCGTTGGCAGAGACGGAATCTATGCTCAGAGAGAACAAAAAGAACAGACACCCCGACAGTTTGAAGCCAGGATTAGGAGAACCATTCAGAAGCAGAAATAGTTTAATTATGAATAAGTTCATGAAATAGAACTACAGAAATAATTTCTTCTCACAGGATGTTATGCAGCACGTTTATGTTACAAATTGTAAAACAATTGTGATTTTCAACACTGTCTAAGCATTGATAAGTTTCCTCTCACAGTGACATTCAGCCAGGGCGGTATTATCTGTTTTCTATTTTATTTTTCAATTCTTTGTGCCACAACTTGCCATAATGTAACTTGGAAGCTGTGGCACATACAATACCCGTAGATGTGATTTTTTTTTTCTTTTCTTTTTTTTTTTTAAGGAAGAAAATTGAATTTTTTGGAGCTGCCAGGTGTCCGGTTTTGAACCAGCCTGTCTGGTATTTAGCTTTTATACTATAAAACAATTTGAGACAACTGTGCATATACTGATGCCAAATATGTTCTAATTCAGCACTCTTCACCGCTGCATATGACCTGGATAAATCTCTCATCCTCTAGGCCCAGTCGACGTCCTCAGGTAACGCCCCAGGTACCAAAACTGACCTCTCCTGGGTCACATGGGGTGTAACCTGAATTCAAATTCTCACTACCTTCCCCACCAGGAAACAGGAAGCCCTGAGAAAGAGAAATATGCTCTCTTTCTAAAATCGTGATTCACTAGAGAACAGTTTCATTTTTGTAGTATATGGCAAGAGTGTTTTGTGGTAAAGAATGAGTGATAGCTTAATTTTTTTTAAAGTTTCCATAAATCAAGTCTTTTATTCTTTTGCCAGAAATTTAAAGTGTTTTCTTTAATTTAAAAACATATTAATGCTCTTTTTAGTATTTTCTTGTAAATGTGAAATGTCTGCCAGTGCCTAGTTAAATTAAATATGCATGTACTCATTTACACAGCAGTTCTGCTCCTGGGCTTCTATACCAAAGAAATCACACCTACCTCCATCGGAAACAGGTGTGAGGCTTTTTTTCTTGTGACACTGTTTGAGGAGGTAGGGAGTGGGGACTCAGACGTCCATTCCTGGGTGAGAGGACGGGTAACCTGCAGGGAACACACAGGCGGTTAGAGGTAATCCACAAGCTGCAGGCATTGCAGTGTGGACAGCAGGAAAGCACAGTGCTGAGTTTGAAAGGCAGAAATGGAGTGTGTAACACAGTACTATTTACATAAACTAAAAATACATCAGCACGGCCGGTTCAGTGGCTCACGTCTGTAATCCCAGCACTTTGGAAGTCCAAGGTGGGCGGATCACGAGGTCAGGAGATGGAGACCAGCCTGGCCAACATGGTGAAAACCCGTCTATACTAAAAACACAAAGAATAGCCAGGCTTGGTGGTGCATGCCTGTAATCCCAGCTACTTGAGAGGCTGAGGCAGGAGAATCGCTTGAAACTGGGAGGTGGAGATTGCAGTGAGCAGAGACTGCAGTGAGCTGAAATTGCACCACTGCACTCCAGCCTGGCAATAGAACAAGACTCTATCTAAAAAAAAAAAAAAAAAAAAAAAAAAATCAGCACAAGGACGGATCTATTCTAAACACATTAGAAAAGCTGGCTATAGGGAAAGGTGAATGGGATGACAAATGGACACAGAAGGCAATCATGGGTCCGTACATCCATGCAGTGAGAAATAAGCCTTACACAGACCAGTATCATCACATGCTATTACAGGAGGATACTTAACTTTTGGAACTTTGGGCTGAAAAAGTTCAAACACACATAAAGGCATGAGCATATAAAGTTGAACGTGAACATGTTTTGTACACTGGCCTAATTCCAATTTCTAGAGGTAGCAACTGTTAGCAGTTTGAAACCATTTGTTGTATATCGTTCCAGACTCATTTCTGTGCACACAGAAAGTCTAATTTTGTTTTACAGAAATGACGTCATGCTATGCCTATTGCCCTGCACTTTGCCTTTTTCACTTACAATTTCATATCTATCCACCTATCTATCCTTTATCTATCTATCCATCTGTCATCTCTCCATTCATCTATCATCTACATACCTATGCTATATATCTATCACCTAATGTCTTCTATCTATTTATCTATCATCTATCCATCCATCTTCTATATATTATCTATGTATCTATCCATCCATCATCTATTATCTATCTATCTATCTATCTATCTATCTATCTATCTATCTATCATCTATCTATCACCTATCTCTTATTGTTGTCCTTCCATGCCTGTAGATATGGACCAACTTCTTCCCTCCTTTTCTTCTACCTCTTTTTGCTTGCTTTCTCTTTCTTTCCTTTCTTCTTTCTTTCTTTCTCTCTCTCTCTCTCTCTTTCTTTCCTCTCAACCCTGTTTATTGATAATTCAACAGAACCAGTTTGAAGTATGGAGAAATTAGGTCAACTCTACACTTTCAAATGGCTTGTTTTCAGCTTCCAATCTTAGCTAGTGACATGACTATGTTCTCCACGTCGAGGCCCTTGCAGCACTCGCCTTCGCTCCTGTGGCTATAGTTAGATGGCACCTTAGGCTTGGGTGGACACTCGGTGAGCTCCACGCTCGTCCCGCTGCGCCACATCACAGCTTTCTCCTCGTCGTCTTCCGGCTCTGACTGTAGATATGGAAAAAGCAGAGTCAACCTGAATCTTCTCCCTTGCACGAGGCTAACTCCTGCTTGAATCATCATAGGATTCTTTACTTTCTTTTGAAGATACACTTCACCAGAAAAATGTCCAAGTGTTGATCAGCTGTTGAGAGTTTCTTTTGCTCTATTTATTTTCGTCACATTTACCTCATACTTTTTTTTTTAAATTTAATTTTGTGCAGTTTTTCTCAAGGCTGACACATCACAAACTCTGTTTTCAACAGTCCGTATTCCACATTCAGTGCTTCTAACATGGAGCTAACTTCTGCAATGATGTGGCCGCCACTGGAACAGGAAGCTTGCTGTTCAGAATCTGGAGAAATTCATGGGAAGTTTAATGCTGCCAGTGAGAGAAACACCCTGTGAGCTGTTCTCAGGGTCTGCTGAGATGGCTCAGGAATGGCAAACACTGCAGGCTTGAGAATACTGCTGAAGGGACAGACTGCAGTGCCGGGCACTGTGTAGGCCAAAGCCACCAGTGCCTCCACGTTTCTGACCAAATGCTTCAGTGCTCTTTAGTGAGTGTGTTGCAGACAAGGTATCTTTGTGTGAGATCCAGGGTTCATACCATCGTGATTCTTAGCCTTCACATTCATCATGCACTGGAAGGGCTGCTGCATGCCAGGTGTTCCAGCCGGCCATCTGCGGGGGAAGGAGGAGCATGGCCTGGAGACGAAGAGCTTCTGGGCAGCATGGCGCTGAACTGCTGCTAGCTAAGAATTGCTAAATAACTCAGGTTCAGCCAACTCTAGTGTGTGTTTTATTTTCACTAAGCTTTTTGCTTACTTTAGTATAGGCATCCTTGGAGACCCAGCGAGAGGGTTAGTGAGAGGCGCTCGCCATGATGCCAGGACAGATGAGAGGAGTCTTAGGAGTACCGGGCCTGGTCAGTCTCCTGAGGCTGAGACTGTTCGTCCACCCCACAGCTGGCCTTCCTCCTTCTTTGTTAACAGAAGTGAAGTGTTACAGGGAAGGCAGCATGCCTGGCACCAAGGCATAAGCTATGATTGCTCTATTCTGGCATCCCAGTTTCTCTTCGCCAGCCGTGGCTGGGCATTAACCCAGTCCTGCCACTTAGCTCTAGGAGAAGTTGGCTTGGAGACGGATTTTCCTTGGCGACCCATAGCTGCATGAGAAGAAGCCCTTTAATTCCTCCTGTCTGCCCACATGGAGTGCTCCATGACACGTTCCGCTCTGTGCCACATCCATCCACGCACAACCTTTTCCCTTGATTAGCTTCCCTCATGGCGTCAAGGCCACCAGTCACAACTGGGCCACAAGGCTCCCTGCTCGTATTAAGAAGGCGCATCACTTTCTCTTTCCCTGAAGGACCCTCTCAAAACTTTTCCATGCGTTCATTGGTCCAGGTGGAAATACAGGAAGAATACTACCAAAACTGAGTTAGATTATGTACGGGAGAAAGGATGTTCAAAAGTCAAACACATTATCAATTCAACACAAACTGCCTAAGATTTTGGAAGGGCACAGCTTGCAGAAGGAAGGGACTGGGAAGATACTTTTTCTTTCTCTCCTAATCGGAGAAAGAATCTGGAGAGCAAGAGGAGGGAACGCCTTGCTGACCTGTTTGCTTTTAGGAGAGTGTAAGCCTCAGAATGAGACTTTCCTGAAAGAAACATTGACAAAACCAGTCAGTCTTCTCCATGGATTTTAGAGATATAAAATTTTTCTTTACATGTTTGAAAGTTATTTTTTAGTGGTCACTTGTACAGCTTAAACAGTCTTCAATGTATATTTTTCTAGCAAAGGAAAGGAAACAAATTAACTGTAGATTTTGTTAGAAAAATATCTATTGATGATTTTAAGTTAAAAATATGCTGGTAACCACTACACAGAGCTACTGAGTGTCCCGCAAAGCCGCCTCCTTGAGGCTCTCTTGTGTCACCCAATGATCCAGCAGCCAAAGGGATAACGGCCTTCACTGCAGGGGTCCTTCCCAGTACTAAGACGCTGTCCCTTCTGTTGGTCCATACTTGAGTCATGCCAAGTTTAATATATTTGAATTATCACTCCCACACCTTGGTGCATTTTTGTTGTTTTTGCTGCTAATGAAGATGGTGGTTATTGTAAAATGTTGTTGTCGTTGTTGTACAGAAATGTAGTTGATTGTTTGTACAGCAATCTCAGAGCCAGGAATCTGGCTAGTATTCACTTACGTTCTTTTGGCTTTTCTATGAAACGAATGATATCATCTGCATATGATGACCGTCTTGTTTCCTCCACTCCCATTGTAAATGGTGTGATAGAATGTATGATTGTTAACAAATATTGATTCCTCCCCACCCAGTGGAACATGAGTGGGCTGGCATTGGCCCTGTCCAAGCAGAGGCATTACCGCCACTTGCATTGCTGGGCTGAGCTTCTCGAGATCAACAGAGAACCACAGGTCCCACTGGTGCTACCTCCTTCAGCGTGTGTCCCAGAACCAGGAGATACATGGAGCAGAAACCCGGGGCCCAACTTTCAGCCTGCATCAAACCCAGATGTGCCCACTCTACAGATTGGCTTAAAGATTTTTATACTCAACCTGGCATGTTTGTTGTTGAGAGTGGGTAAGGGGGATGTCAACATATGGTCTCTCTGCCCTTTTGGTGCCCAGACCCAGATTCATAATCAGCCTACAGCCACAGACAAGGGTTGAGCAGAACTAGGGCTTAGAAATAACAGACATTAATTGATATATGATGGTTTTGGACTTATTCATGCATAAAATAAAACTTAGAGATGAAGGAAATGTATGGATGAAATTGTGACAAGTGAGAGAGAGTGAGCAGCTGCCTCTAAGTCTGGCAGTGCCACTAAGCCCGGAACAGAACCCGAAGAAGAATGAGGGAAAACAAGGCAAAGAGAATTGCGTTCCAGGTGAAAGGGAAAAGCATCAGCAGCCTAAGAATAGATGTATTTGCCCCATCAGAGCATGGAGCATCTCAGAGAAGTGGAATAACTATCAGTGAAACCATCCAAGCTCTTACCAAAAAGCCAGATGTTCTTTATGGAAATATTTACCTACCATAATTGGGCCCTTTGGATACATTAATGTTATTTGTATGGAAGAAATAATATCTAAATGTAGTGAATAAATGTCACACCACACCCTTCTTTGCAAAAAGACTGGTGATTTAGGAATGGGGTTTTAAAAGGACATTCATGAGCATCTCTCAGTTTTTAAAAGCACAGATGTATCTTGTTATGGTTTTCAAACTTTAAGCTTTGATTTGGCCGTTGCTTGAGAGCTGGGAATTTTCGTAAGAAAATTAGTGACTAATACCAAAACATCTTCTTCAGCTCTACGGAATAAAGTTGTGAAGGAGTCAGAGTGGACAGTCACACATGTTAAATGTGGTGCTTTAAAGTCACAAGGACAAATTCACTGAGAACTTTAGTTTGACGGGACATACACAGACTGTGAGAGCCTGAGGTGGTGATCAGGTGATTATCGCGTCTACATAGTTCATTTTTCAGATGATGAACAGAGACCCTAGAGCGATTAGGTGATTTATGTAAAGTTATGTAGCCAGTTCATGTAAACATTTATACTAGAAGTCAAGATCTTCTATTTATAGATAACCTTATATTAATATAACTTTATATTAATTAACTTTTCCCATCTTATCTATTACCCCAGCATCCACATATCTGATTCTAGGAGTGCTGAACATTAATTTTAAAATAATTCTATATGTGTGAGAGTCCTGAGACTCACTGTCAATGTTTTCCTTTATTTGAAGCATTGGAAGTGCGGTCTTTCCTACCTGAAGCTCTCTTGCCCTCGGGTTCAGTGAAGCCACATGGTCTCACTTCTTCATTTCTGGCCACTTCTTGTAAGTGTTTCAGTTGGTGCCTCTGCCTGAGCTGTTCGAAATCACAGGTGCTGCCCAGCCTTGTGTCCTTGAGTGGATTATCTTTCTGCTCCCCCAGTTTCTCCTCAGGGGAGCACTCACTGCCATCTCCTAACTACCAGCTCTCTGCACTTCCAGCCCCAGCATTGCCCGAGCCTCAGTCTCAGTGCGTCTGCGAGTGACGCCATTCTCCTTTAGGATGACTTCTGTTCTCTGGCCTTGATTAACACCACCACCGGCAAGGCAAGAAACCCCTACCTCATCTTCAACTCTTCCCTCTGCCTTTGTACAACTAGCTGACGTCCTTAGCTATGTCAATTCTGTATCTTAAATGTAACTTATATCATATCTTCTTTTTAAAAATCTATACTACCAGCCTAGTTTAATGAATACCTTAGCCTGATGATAGAAACATAATCTTCAGCCAATTCCTTTCCCTGTTCATGTCCTTCATTGTCATCAGCGCTCTTTCTAAGATGCAGGATGAAACACGATTTTCCTTGCTCAAAATCTTAGAATGGTATCCCATTGCCTGAAGATGGAGGAACAAACACCTTATCAGGACTTTCTTTGCTGTCTATGATCAGACCACGACCTCTCATTTCAATTCAACCTCCATTATTCTCCTATCCTACAACCTCCCTGTACTAGAACTAGATACTTCCTTCCCTTCGTCCTTCAGGAATTTATGCATTTTGCAATAAACTTTTCATAAGCTCCTAGGCTGGGCGCCGTGGCTCACGCCTGTAATCCCAGCACTTTGGGAGGCCCAGGCGGGCAGATCACCAGGTCAGGAGATCAAGACCATCCTGGCCAACATGGAGAAAGCTCATCTCTACTAAAAATACAAAAATTAGCTGGACGTGGTGGTGGGTGCCTGTAGTCCCAGCTACTTGGGAGGCTGAGGCAGGAGAATCGCTTGAACCTGGGAGGCAGAGGTTGCAGTGAGCCGAGATCGTGCCACTACACTCCAGCTTGGCGACAGAGTGAGACTCCGTCTCAAAAAACAAACAAACAAACAAAAAACTCCAGAAAAACAGAACAAAACATTTACTAAGCTCCTATCATTTTCCAGATAATTTGGTAGATACTTTCAGTTCAGAGCTTACTCTCCACCAAATATTCTTAATTTTCTCTGAACATGTATTGATGAAGTAATCTTGAAAAAAACAGATTAAAACCTACATGTAATATTGAACACAAGCAAGAAGACAGATAATTAGGACAAAGTATGCTAAGTGTTAAGACAAGTTAAGCATAGGACACTGTAGATGATTTCCCACCTCTGTAGGAAACCAGATGCAGACTGAGAATCGGGCAGCTGTTGACGAGTCGGTGTAGCCTTTCAGGAAGAGATGGTGCCTGATGACACTCCAAGGCAAGTGGGGAGGAACCAGTCCAGGGAGAGATGGCAACTGATGGAGAAATGGCCCGAGAAGGTAAGAAGGGTGTGGGCCAGCACATGGAAGCAGGGGCAAGACTCCCCTGCCAGGGTGGCAGACGTGAAGGAAGAAGGGGAAAGGCTTCAGTACTAATGACATTTAATTAATTGTTTCACATGTTGCAAATTCTAGGGGTAGGTAGTTCAAGGGTTGGAATGGGAGCTTGGCAGTGTCACCAGGGAGCCATGTTTCCTCTGCCTCTGAGCTTCTGTCCTCACGGTGTGGGCTCCTCATCTTCAACCTCATTGCTTTGTATCCAGTCATCCCCCTTTATCTGTGTGGGACACATTCCAAGACCCCCAGTGAATGCCTGAGACAAACGACAGTATCAAACCCTGTCTAGACTATGTTTTTTCCTGTACATACATACTATGATAAAGTTTAGTTTATAAATTAGGTACAGTAAGCAATGAACAACAATAGCTAAAAATAAAGTAGAACAATTAGGTTGGTACATTGTAATAAAAGTTATGTGAATATTGCATTTCTCTCTCTCAAAATATCTTTCTTTTACTGTACTTACCCTTCTCTGTTTATCTTGGGTAACTGAAGCAACAAAAAGCAAAACTTCGAATAAGAGTGGATTGCCATTTTCAACTTCTTTAGTTTATTCTGCAGTTACCAATAATATCCAAATTTCAGTGGCTTAAAACAACAAAGATTTATTTCTCACTCACATTACATGTTGTCTGCAGGTTTTCACGCCGGAATGTAAGTTTGAGGATCAGCTTCACTGGAAACATACCATTCTTATGAGAGAAGAAAAGACAGGCAGAGGGGAATCACAGAGCAGTTCTTAGAGTTGACCTCGGGTAAGATGTATGCTATGCTGCGTCGCCTAAAGCAACTCCTGGGCCATGCCTAAGCATCGAAGGCCGCAGGGACATCCTTCTCTCATAGGAAGGCATCACAAGTTACATGACAGTCACTAGGGATATATTATTCTCTAATAGGAGGACCATAAATAATTGGGTGCAAAGTATAACTATCACATCTTTCGAGATTGCAGAATTACTGCACACAGTTACCGTTCACAAATGAGATCAGAGCCAGAATAAGCAGCAACTTTTCTCCCCATCCTCTTTGAGTCAAGGAGCAATATGTATTTGCAATGAGTGGATGAATGTTACCATAGTTTGATGTTATTCCCATTAGCAAATCAACAGATGTTTCTCAAAAAATGCATCAGGAAATACAATACGATTTTGATGCATCAAATTTTTAAGAAAATATAAAAGATTAAGAAATACAAAAATTTCACCATTGTAATAGTAGTTATTGCCTAAATTTATTTAGAATTTTTATGTGCCAATTCCCAAAGCAGAGAAATCATTGCATTCTTCTAGGGCCTATTCAACTTTCAGTGTGCCATTCTTCCCTATAGTCAGTCATTGTTGAGTACTCTGGAAAAATGAAATTCATTTTCATTTCATTTTTGTTTTAAGCATGAGGTAATTCTTTCTATGTTGAAAGAGTTTTAAATGTTTTTTTAAACAATTTTCTCCTAGGGGAAGAATTTCAAAACACCTATTAAGGTGATTTGAAATATATCAAAACAATGGTTTGTATTGTTTGTATTGAAATTCTTCTGTTTGTATTGAATTCCTCCTCTCCCCTAAATCTGTAGCAACCTGGACACAATCTAGAATTGACAGCAGATAATGAAGACCTTTTCAGTTCCTGCTTCTTGGGTCCTCTAGACTTTTACATGTTGGGCATTGACTAACTTCCAAATTTGTTGTGTTGGTCCATGCTGGAGAATATAAAATCACCCAACATTCATCTTTATTGTGCATACATTTGCTTATTGATGGTTAATAAAGAAATCTGCAGCATGGGTGTAGCATACATTGGTAGAGACTTTCTTTGGCTACCAGGAAGTTCAACAATGGCCTCTATGACTTGAAAACCTTAGAGTACTGGTAGGCTAATTTGTGAATCTTACTCTATGCAATATGAAGGTATCAGGTGATGTTGTGTTACTTCCTGCAAATATTCTGATGTTACCCAACTTCCCAAGTCTCCACTCCATGAAGGCCTGAATTCTTGAAAGGGAGGAACTTCATGATGACTTTAAGCCATTCCACATGGGAATACTTTTTGCAGATATCTCATTGCTATTTTGGAAAGCAGTCGTCGTGTGATTTTGATTACAGCATATGATGTATATCTGAGGATTGTTCACATAAGCATTTAATATAAAACGGTCTTGGAGTGTGTCATGGATTTTGAATCTGAAAAAGTGTGAATGTGTATACCACACATGCTGGGCTATTGGACGACACTTGCCAAATGCCTTTCATTCCACTTTCACCTTTAACTGAGGAAGGCGGCACTTGCATACACTATCTGGGTGGTGTGAGAGCCTGTTTGTTCAGGTGTTGATGGCAAGTATCTAAGGCTAGGGTCAAGATTCAAGCCCTTTACTAGAGAAGGGGGTAGGATACCCAAAAGCTGAGATGCATAAAAAAGCACAATTTTCTCCTACGGGAAGAATTTCAAAACACCTTTTAAGGTGATTTGAAATATATCAAAACAATGGTTTGTATTGTTTGTATTGAAATTTTTCTGTTTGTATTGAATTCCTCCTCTCCCCTAAATCTGTGGCAACCTGGACACAATCTAGAATTGACAGCAGATAATGAAGACCTTTTCAGTTCGTGCTTCTTGGGTCCTCTAGACTACTCAGCAGCACTCTGAATGCACTCTGCTACCTCTTAGCATATGAGCCAGAATTGTTAAATTTTTATCCTCCAGGAACGGATGCCAAGAGTTTCAAGCAAAGCATATTAGTAATATTTTTTAAAAGATTGTTGTGAAGTACTTCCAAGTGGGGAAGATTTAAAATCTTATAACCAAACCCAGGTGTGCACTTATACAACCAATTTCATTTTTATTACAATGAAAGGAAATAAGAATCACTGAAATCCATAATTGACCATGAAATCTCTCATTTTAGTTTTTATTTAATTATCTTGCCTTCCAATATTTTGCAAGAAGTGCTGAACACCAGTAAGCCAGAATTTGATGGATTTTATATTTTTTTCTTTGACCCTACATACCTTCTATTTACAGCCCATGATGAAATGACTGAATTTCAGAGGTCTGAAGGAGGAGGCCTCTAGACAATTCAGAGGCTCTACATTACTAAGTGTTTATCTATAGGTCTATCCATCAGCCTATTCTCTACCTATCTGTCTTCATTGTTGTTGCTGTTGTTGTTTGTTTGTTTGTTTGTGAGACAGAGTCTTGCTCTGTTGCCAGGTTGGAGTGCAGTGGCATGATCTCGGCTCACTGCAACCTCTGCCTCCCAGGTTCAAGCAATTCTCTTGCCTCAGCTTCCCAAGTAGCTGGGACTACAGGCACACGCCACCACACCCAGCTAATTTTTGTATTTTTAGTAGAGACGGGGTTTCACCATGTTGACCAGGATAGTCTTGATCTCTTGACTTTGTGATCTGCCTGCCTGGGCCTCCCAAAGTGCTGGGATTACAGGCGTGAACCACCACACCTGGCCCTTGTCTATCTTTTTATTTAGGGAGCTTAGGCCTCAAGCTTGAGATAAAATCTGTCTTTAAGTTTGGTTTGGGTGGAACACCAAATAGTGCCTATTCAGTGCCATTTCTGACATTTCTGATCTCCTGTGTGAACAATTATATAGATGGTCATCATACCTAATAGGCTTGACTGTATTAAAAATAAGGCAAGCCATTCATCTTTATTGTTACTGTCTGAATATTCACTTTCATATATATGTACCATTCAGACAGGTAACTTGAAGTAAAGCAATCTCCTTATGCGCCCTCTGGGTTGAACTTGTAACAATCGCTGAGGTGTAAATGTATATTTATAATGGTAAAAGTAAAATGCTTTAATGAGTAATGATGAATATATTAGCAAGGCCATTTGGCCCCATATGCAAACAGTAGCCTCTGATCCAGCTTTTGTCCAATATGAAAATAGTCATTTTGTCTCTGCATCTCTTCCGGTTAGCTCTGAACCTGGGTATGTGTTGAAATTTTTCATTGCGTAAAGACTATCAAGCAGATTTATTTGTTGGGTGCCTTCAACCCCTAAAATCCATGAACTCCTAAATCTGAGATCCCTGTGGCTATCCTGATTTAGTTCCGTGTTCCCCTTACATTATGTGAAGTTGTGCACCTAAAATAAACTGCCACTTATCTGAGCTCACTGAATGAGGTTTCTGTTCCTCGCACCTAAATTTGACACACTAAGCCAATCACCTTTTATTCAACAAGCAACTTGTAGCCCTTCCAGAGCCTGTAGAGCTGCTGTGTTGGTTCATGTCGGTCTGTGTTGGAGCTCTTGACCGTCTGCAAGCTGTTTTGTTAAATGAAAGGTACTTGGCTTAGTGACTCATTGGTGATGAGAATTGTGATTTCTGATGAAGTGAAACGAAAAGCAGAAACGTGGCCAGGCGCAGTGGCTCACGCTTGTAATCCCAGCACTTTGGGGGGCCGAGGAGGGTGGATCACTAGAGGCCAGGAGTTAGAGACCCGCCTGGCCAACATGGTGAAACCCTGTCTCTACTAAAGATACAAAAAGTTAGCTGGGCGTGGTGGCACATGCCTGTAGTTCCAGCTACTCCAGAGGCTGAGGCAAGAGAATAGCTTGAACTGGGAAGGTGAAGGTTGCAGTAAGCCAAGATCACGCCACTGCACTCCAGCCTGGGTGACAGAGGGAGTGGGCCTATCCATCAGCCTATTCTCTACCTATCTATCTTCATTGTTGTTGCTGTTGCTGTTTGTTTGTTTGTTTGTAAGATGGAGTCTTGCTGTGTTGCCAGGCTGGAGTGCAGTGGCGTGATCTCGGCTCACTGCAACCTCTGCAGTGAGAAAAGAAAGAGTCTGAAAGAGGTGTATTTTGCTGTCTGTCTCTGGCTTTGTATGAAGATTCATCTCTTGCAAACAGGCAGGGGCTGGGGTGAGATGCAGGTACCAGCCACGGTTGACTTTGAGCCGGCAGCCTGCGGTGTTTAAGGATTATAGGAACAGGTTCAGCTGGGGACTTTTAGGCACAATAAGTTAATTTCTTTCACTTAGTTTTAAAAATCCTAGTATATTTTATACTTGTAGGAATTAAAAAGCTTAAATAGGGGCTTTAAAGGTAACTTCGTTCCTCCAGGTGTCTCTATTTCAAATGGTGGAGAACTGGCAGCTTCTGAAATTAACTTCTACTTATTTAAATCAGATGGCCTAAGATTCCTATTTGAAAGCATTATATGATAATGTGGCTATTACTGTAGCCATTCGGTCCTGTAAAGGGAAAATGCCAAGAGTAAGGTATTGACTATGTTTTTCTTGACTTGACTACAACTATTGAACTTTTGGGGAAGGCCAAAAAAAAGCCCCTTTTTAAAAATAATTTTCCTTCCTGTGCTTGAAACCAACTGAGAAATAAGACACAGAGACACCAGGTGGACATTAAAATGTCAGAAATGTTACCGAAGGAGTGGACAGAGACTGATCTGTGGCCAAATGGGCTTGATAGTGAATGTATCTACCCACGGCTAGGCGCTGCTGGTCAACTGCTGGCCTCCGCAACCAGCCATGTGGTCAACCCTTCCCCCGATCTCCAGGCAGAGAGGTCTGAAAACAGAGGGGAATACCGAGCTGAGCCAGCTCCATTCCTCCTCCCCAAAGTCACCAATCTGACCATTCGGCTTCCCTCCCGAGGCAGGAAGGAGTGAGGGCCGCAGGTGGAGAGCAGGCTGCCGTTCTCAGCCTTGCCTGGATATTAGAACGGCTGAGAAGCCTGGCAAATCCTGACGTGCAGGTCACCTAAAGGAATTACACAGAGGTTTTAAAGGGGAGGCATTTGTATTTGTAAAACTGCCCAAGTGAACCACTTTCCAGTCTAGGCTGAGAACGCGAGCTGCAGTGGGAATTCTCCACACGGAAACGTGAGGCCACGCAGGAGCTTCCTCCATCTGCCGGATCTGGGGTTTTGGATGTTGTCTTGGCGGTGTTGGGAGACAGTGCAAATGCTGATGGCTCCATCTTTTGAGGCTGTGCTGGTGTGTTCCTCAGGATTGGGTAAATAAACGTTCCATGAGTGTGTCTTGCTGTTGAAGGGAAGTAATCCTGTGGAAATGTGCGAATACCTCGTACAGGCATTGTTTAGGTAAATGAGTGCTCAAATTTTCTAAGACTAAATCCATACGGAATAGTAAAGATTTGAAACAATCCTCAGAACAAACTAAGCCTAAACCACCAGGCCAGTAATTTCTGTGCATGCGTGTGGCCTGAGGGCTTAACGATGCAGCTCACACTGGTCACACAGAGCCACTGTGCTGACCAGGCGGGAGTGTCCAGCAGCACCCCCACAGTCTGCACTTGCTACCTCAGGGGTATTTGTAGAACACGACAGATATGTTGGTGTGCGAATGGAGCAATGTTGTCATAGTTTGACAGCAATTTGGATGGATGATGGAGAGAACATTTCCCTCCCTATTTTGTCTCTTGTCCATACCTTTGAGCCATTCTCCTCTGAGCATAAATCTCCCACCAGTTACTCTCCTATTCCCAGGTGCTAAGATAATCAATTATTGCTTGAACTTGTGTCGGTCGATGGGAGCGAACTCACTGCCACTTCTAGGGAAAGGAAGAGTCCTTCAAGTGATCTATCCTAACGACTGTAGGTCATCAATAATCCCACAGTTACTTAGTGATCTACCCTAACGACTGTAGGTCATCGATAATCCCACAGTCTACTTAGTGATCTATCCTAATGACTGTAGGTCATCAATAATCCCACAGTTACTTAGTGAGACATCATTGTGGGGGTTGGTACAGTTCTAACCACCTTATAAAAATAATGGAGAGAGTTTAGGCCCATGAAACATACTAGCTGAGCAGGAAGATCATACACACACACACACACACACACACACACACACACAGAGAGACTTAAATATCTAGGCCGGGCATGGTGGCTCACGCCTGTAATACCAGTGCTTTGGGAGGTTAAGACGGGTGGATCACTAGATCAAGAGATTGAGACCATCGTGGCCAACATGGTAAAATCTCGTCTCTACTAAAAATACAAAAATTAGCTGGGTGTGGTGGCACATGCCTATAATCGTCCCAGCTACTCGGGAGGCTGAGGCAGGAGAATCACTTGAACCCAGGAGGTGGAGGTTGCAGTGAGCCGAGATCAAGCCACTGCACTCCAGCCTGGTGACAGAGCAAGACTGTCTAAAAAAAAAGATTGAAATATCTGTGTAAGATCTTAGTGTTAACAGAAACCAGGTGCTACGAGCTATAAGTTCTGTAGTACAGAAGAAGAAATGTTCACTGGGAGCCTCAGGAAGGCTTCTCATTCAAACATTTTGTCCTGCCTGGTTAATGTGTGAAAGCTAACCAATGCGAAGAGGTCTGCTCTCACCAGTGTGGGCCAACAATGCTTCGTTTGAAGCACGTCTTTTCATTCTGATGCTTTGACATCCGGGGCCTTGCTGACCCTGGAAGGGATGGTCTCTCCCAGGGTTCACTAGTTCCTAGAGACAGTAAAGTGAGTGCACCTTTTAGTTACAAACGAACCAGCCCAGAGTCCACATTCCAGTCACCTCCTTTATACGAGGCCACTATCCCTCTGCCCTAATCATCCCGGGGCCAGGTAACAGGCAACTAGAGACAGTCTCGTGTGCCTGAGCCCACTGAGATTACACACACTGCCCAGTCCTAAAGCTGCTTACACTGCCTCTTCTGTTCCTTCCTGCTGAGACCACAATAAAGGCTCTTGCCCCAATTTCCCCTCACTCCCTCTGCCTCCTGGGCTTCCCCATGCAGCCCGTGTGGCATGTGGCGTGTGACGTGTGCCACCCTCTCCCCTTCGGAACTGTGAATAACAAACTGTCTTCTCAATGATAGCCATCTAGTCATCTTCTGATCTGCTGGGCTCACCATACCCGAATAAGAATAAATCCTACATTTTAAAACCTACCTTTCTCCTGCTGCCTTCAAACACATTCTGTGTGTGTGTGTGTGCGTGTGTGCGCGCTTGTGTGTGTGTGTATTTCAGTTCCCAGCAAGATTTCTAATGTATTAAATGTGAGATTTTGGGTATTGTAAAGTGGTTTTTAGATAGCTTTGATATTTTTAGGCCATCTACTTTTCTTTCATAGACTTTTCCATCTCACTTTTAACATCTTGTCTTTAAATACATAAAGTATTTTTTAAAAACTTTATTTTGAGATAACTGTACATGCAGTTGTAAGAAATCATGCAGATAGATCCCACATATCCTTCATCCAGTTTCCCCCGTGGTAACATTTTGAAAAACTACAGTTCAATATCACAACCAGGAAAATGACATTGGTTCACTCAGATTTCCCAGGCTCTACTTGTGTGTGTGTGTGTGTATGTGTGTGTGTTTATGTCCGTCACATGGGCAGATCTTGTGGGCACCACAGTCCAGATGCAAGGCAGAGAGCAGCTCCTCACAGGGATCCCATGTGCCACTACCAACTTCTATCCCACCCTCCCTAGTCCTTGGCAGCCACTAACGTGTTCTCCATCTCCATAATTTTCTCATTCAGACATATTAAATTAGCTGTTATACAAGTGGAATCATACAATATGCCACCTTTTGGTGTTTTTTTCCCACGCAAGATGCTTCCCTTGAGATGCCTCCAAAGTGCTGTGTATATCAGAACATTATTTCCTTTCATTGCTGAGTAGGGTTCCATGGTGTGGACGTGCCAGGGTTTGGACACTATAACAGGACACTATAACAGCAAATATGTGGTTGTTTAAATCAGATACTTGCCACCTCTATCAGTCCCCAGTCTCCACATTCAGTAACTCAAATATTCTTACCTCCCGGGGCTGCGGGTGACATCCCCCCATTTCCCACCCTTGTCAAAGCTCTCCTGTCACATTCAAAGAGAATCTTTTTCTAAAATCAGAGGACAAACCTCTCTGTAACCTCAGGATAATTAGTCATTCTCTGTGCACCTCATTCCTGGAGATAATTACTCATTTTCTCTTTGCTTCATTTTCCCCATCTATATATGGAAGTAGCAAGTGTTTCTATTTCTAACGTTGAAAAGGTTAATGTGATCACTTGTGTTTACACAGCCTGAGAAGGGTTGTATAAATTATTCAGATTATGCATGTGTGAGTCACCGCTCTCCCTCAACTAGACCTAAAGCAATAGGTCATCACAAATAGCACCATCAGCAGAACGCCACCTTTTCCCAGCCAGGCCCTGTTCCCTGCAGCACTTAGTTCTTAGAATCCTGCCTTTCCAGGGGCCCAGGGCTTAGACTTTGTCCAGGAACAAACCACTTGAAGTTGGCAGACAATTATTCATTATCAGCTCCTTAAGAAGGAGTTAACTGGACCTGCCTAGGATTGGACTTGTAACTCAATTAATTAAGACATTAATTTAAAAGGTGACTTGATAAAGGCCAGGCAGAGGCCATATGAATTCTCTTTTCAGACTAAAATTTTGCCTGTATCCTGGACTCCGTGCTACCACATCGTATTTTTATTCATCCAATACCGAAAAAGAATGCTTATGCATGTATAGCCGTCATCATAGAATTATCAGAATTTTAGACGTGTTGGAATTTCCACCAGACTAACCTCCGGATATCCCAAGCTGAAATATTGCCGTCTGAACACTGTGGTTCCTTAGCCACAGCTTCAGGGCAATTGCATCCCTTCTGCTGGGCTCAGGGTCTCTGTACCCAGTACGACTGACCCTGCTGCCCGGGTTGTAGTGGGAATATGATTTTGAAAGTTTCCCCATTGATTATGACGATCATGCAGGTAGGGGAACTCTGTCCTGGGGGCACTGCAGGAAAGCCCCTTCCGAGTCTTTGCCTCCTCCTTAAAATATGCAGGGTCAGGAAACGATGCAAAGAGACTGAGATTGCTTTGAGGAGTCTGGAGATGAGCTGGAGTCCTCACAGTTCGAGACGTTGAATGCCTCAGTGGACAGGCACTACGTGGCCCAGCTGGCTCCCAGGCAGAACAAGCGTGAACTTGGCAATTGTTCAGCCTCTGATGGGGGACAGTTGAGCTCTTTGAGGTCATTAGGAGGGTGTATTCAACTGACAAACAGAAAATCCTGCAAACTGGATGTTCCAAAGGGCTGATGCTCTGTTCTGTCCAAGGCCGGTGCATACCTTGGGGTGTCAAATATGAGATAACATACTCACATTGAAAGCAGTATTTGTTACTTGTGAAACAACACAGAAGCTCTGAGTAACCAGCTTGCTTCCCTCTAGGGACTTAGCACAGGGAGACTGCCTATAGATTTTCAGAGCAAGATACCCGCCGTTTGCAGTAATGGCTACAGCAAATTACCACGGGTTTGAATGACACTGGTAGAGGGCTGACTTCTAGGCAAATAAAAGCAAGGGAAGGGAATGCTGTTATAAAAGAGGAAAAGTTTTGTGGATCTTGGAATAGAAGTAATGCTAGTGTGTAAGGCCCTCCAGTCTGTTTGTTATTTGGTGCCATGTTCCATACACCTGGTTTGTCTCTAAAAATCACACGGCAGGTAAATGTAAAGGTGAAGTTTCTCACATAATGACAAACATGGTAATGTAATCCACTTTTGAAGTTCCCTTTCTTTTAAGTAAGCAAAGCTGCCAGACTTTTGCATTTTCTGCAATACTGAAAATCACGTTTCCAGCAGGATGCAGCTGTAACAGGGTGGCTTATTTGCAATGAAGCTGAATTGCATGTGATTTTACCACCAGCATTTCCAGTCTTGAACTTCTTAAGTGCCAACCACATATTTCTGAGCAAATAAGTACATGAATAAGGTTGCCTGTTAGCAAGAAAAGAATGCTACTTTGTATTATATTGACTTGCATTGCCTTAAAGAGAATAGAACTGCCCAATACGAATATAAATTACTTTATAAATCCAGTGGCAAAAGGAAGTACTTAATGGTTCCAAGTGTCTGCTCATATAGTCTGGACAACTCCAAGTGGACAATGCGTGTTTGATCAGTTAAGGTCCTCATGTTTTCTAATCATTCTTTATTCACTCTTTAAGGCTTCATTTTTAAAATTCCACGCTGGGAAAAGTGAGAACAATGATACAGGATCATAGCTGCCTTTTTGAAGTGGATTTCTTCAGCATGCAGGAAACACGATGTTCTGTTTTTCTTAATTTTTATCATTCTTTCAATTCTTTTACCAGAACTCTCTTATTCCATGTCTGGAATATTCCTGATGGGAAGCTGGACATTTAGGATGAAGCAGCAGGACTGTGTTAAGAGCTATTCCTCCCAAGAAGCCATGTCTTCTTCAATAATGCCAGGTAACAGTTGTTCTTCAAAAATTATCTATCTATCTATCTATCTATCTATCTATCTAATCTATTTCTCTATCATCACTGTATCAATTTTCTATCTATCTATCTATCCATCTATCTTAGGAAAACTCTATATATTTATGGGATTTTTCTTACTAAAATGTGACAGTATCCCTTCTAGAAGCCAGAGGAATGCATGCTGCTCCTTCCATGCCCTGGTGCCCCTGGTGCATCAGCAGCACCTAGCAACCAGCTGTGAAAGTTGCCGCTGTGACTTCCTTAGAGTTTTTGGGTAGCAGAAGGTATTTGATCTTGAATTTTGTAACCCAGATGTCTGCTGAGGCTTATAAGGCTCTAGCAGCAATGGCCCACCCTGTAGATAAAGCTATCCCTTTTTAGGGTTTCTACCCTCAAATCCTTTCACACCAACCATGCCTGAGTTCTGTAGGGTTTATAAAGGTCTGGGTGTTTCAGGGAAGAACCAGCAGCCGTCTCCCTAGGATCACTCTCCTTCCTTTCTCCTGCATCTCCTTTGAATACCCTCCAACCCAGAGAGCCGACCTCCTCTTCCCCAGAAGCTCCAAATGCCTATTTCTCTCTCTGTCATGCCCTGAACTTCTCAAGGCAGTCCTTGTAACACACACAGACACAAAACACAACCCTTCCTAAGAGAAATTTTAATTGATTTTTCTCCACCCTGTTCTGCTCATATTCTTCAGCATTGCAGGTTAAACGTTTACCATGTTAAAATCTGCCATTCATCAGGGATCTGAAGCTGCTGGGAGAAGGTTTCAATATAAAGGAGGGCCCTGAAGTGCACGGACTGTGTTTGAAAAAGTCCATACGAGAAAGCAAAGCATGCTTTGAATATTTCCAAAAGAAGATGGACAACCAAAGTCTCTAACTTTCATAACATTTGAAGATATTCTAGATAGAACAACAACTGAATAACTTAATTGATACAAATCATACAAAATCTTTAATTTTTTGCATCGCTGTGTGTATAAAACCAGATATTTATTAAACAGCACATTAAAAATACAATATGCAGATCATTTGCTGTTTCACCTGACCTGAGGAGCCGGTTCAGTACCTCATGCCCAAGGTGATGCAGTTGTGTAATGTTTCTCATAAGAATGTTTGCATTTGCACATGCCACATATTTTAGGAGTAATTCAAAGTGAAATAATCTCACTTTACTCTTACATGGTTAATTCTTAATAAACTAGAAATAATGTAATACATTTGATATAAAATATAAGTAATGTAAAATAATAAAATTTTGAGTACATCTTGAAGCAATTACTTTGTATTTCAAATTATTTTTTTTCTCTGCTGTTTATTTTAATCTCAGCAGCATTATAATTTAAGAGCTCTTATTTTCTTTAAAATTATGTTATAATTTGTAAAGTGCTTCGTAGTCAGATACTTTTGGGACGTGTTAGCTAAAATCATTGTGGACACTGGGGTGCGATGCTGAATCAGGCCGTCTTGGTGCCCCAGCAGCACACACTCACAGCCTCACCTTGTTATTCTCCATTTGCCCCACCAGGTCCACTCCCCCTGCTCTGCCCTGCTCTGGACCCCTTGACTTTCAGCATCTAGCTGGTCCCCTCTCCCTCTGGCCTCAGGTTGGGTTCAGGATGGGTTCATTGGCGTGAAATCAGGAGGCTGGAGGAGAAGGGGCTGGGTCTGTCTTCCCCCATATCCCACTTCTTACTGGTTCGTAATGGCTATGCCCCTTACTTATGATCCCAGCTCCCAGCTCCTCCCTATCCTAGGCCACAGCTTTGCTTGGGTTTTGGAATCCTTCCTCTCTCTCCGTTTCCCTAAGGCCTAAGGCACTGAAAAACAACCAAAAGAAAATGGAATTAGAAGTTAGACAAGGAAGAAAACATTCACATAAAGCAGAGGCCACAGGAGATGAAAGGAGACATAGCTGGAAAGCCTGACAAGAGGGGACTTTAATACGCCACTCTCAGTAGGAGGGAGAACAGGTGAACAAAAATACGCAATGAGAAATGAGATCCAAACAGCATAGTCTTTGAGACAGATGTTATGGGTGCACAATTTTATGCTGTGATAATTACCCTCACTTTATCTCAGGCACCTCATTATTCACAAAACTGGATCATATATTAGGTCACAAAATAAAGCATCAATAAATGTCATAAAGAAGAAGTATTTCAAACTACACTATCTAGGCACAATGCAATAAAGTAAAAATTATTAACAAAACAAAAATGTCCTACCATATGAACAATGGAAAACATTCTATTAAACAACTCTTAGGCAAAGGGAAGTACAAATAGAAATTATAGAATTTTAAATAAATTAATGATAACGAAAATATCACATGTCAGAATCCATAGACTATGCTTAAATAAGTGATCAGAGGCACACTAAGTTCCTTCTTGACCTGTGTAAGCAGGGAATGTCTAAGTGTGGTGGTGGCAGAAACCTGACTCAAACTGCTATGGGGGACTTGCTCTCTCTCATCCAGGTAAAGCTCCAGAGCTCCTTATTTGAAGTTCTCCGTAAGTAAGGACGCTGGATTTATTCCACGTATGTAAGTGGTTAAACTTTCTTTAAGCCATCCACAGATTATCCTCAACCTTCATGACTGTTTCCTGAGAAACAAAAATAGCTGTTTTCAGGGGTTATTAATGCTAGTTATGAATTTGTTGCTATTCCAGGGAACTAAAAATGCCTCTATAATTAAAAGTGGGGCCTTATGAAAGTCCGGTGATGCAACGAGTCTTGAGTCTTTCTTATAATGGATCCAGAATGACCACAGGTCACAAATCCTGGTCATTTCCAGCCCTGAAATGCACAGACAGAACAGCCACCTTTCTAACTGGCAGACCACTGGTTACTGATCAATGCAGTGATGGCTCTTGGAGTAAAAAGGGTCAAGCGGAAGCCCCTAGAATTGCCCAGTTAGTGTCACCTCTCACCAAAATAGTAAACCAAAAGCAACGCTCACTATTGGGGGAGTTGCAGAGATTTATGTCACCTTAAAAGATGTGAAAGATGCAGACTAGTGATTTTTATGATTTTTATTGCATTTTCACTTAACTCACCTGTGAGCCTTATGCAAAATGAGATGGGTCTTGCCGAATGACTCTGGATTATCATAAACTTAATGCCCACAGCTACAATTTTCTGGATGTTGCGTCTTTACTAGAGGAAATATTTCTTTGTAATGATATGTATAATCCTCTAGTGAGCAAAGGTAAAGATAAACAGATCACTTTTTTTTTTTTTTTTTGACAGAGTCTCGCTCTATTGCCCAGGCTGGACGTCCAGGCTGGAGTGCAGTGGCGCGATCTCAGCTCACTGAAAGCTCCACCTCCCAGGTTCATGCCATTCTCCTGCCTCAGCCTCCTGAGTAGCTGGGACTACAGGCACCCGCTACCACACCTGGCTATATATATATATACTTTTTTTTTTTTTAGTAGAGACGGGGTTTCGCCGTGTTAGCCAGGGTGGTTTCCATCTCCTAACCTTGTGATCTGCTCGCCTCGGCCTCCCAAAGTGCTGGGATTACAGGCCTGAGCCACCACGCCCGGCCCAGAACAGTTTCATTTGGATGGAGCAGCAGTACACACTCACTGCCTCATATCAGGATTCTATCAGTTCTGCTCTCTGTTACATTTAAGTCACATTAATTATCTTGATTTCCCACAGAGCATTACGTTTGTCTGTATGATTACTGGGCATAGAAATCAAGAAACATGAAGTGTCCTAGATGCTTTTGTAAAACGGAGGGATGGAAACAAACCCTTAGAAAGTTCTTAGGCGTGAGTGAAGTTTCTAGGAGTAGAGTGGTCGGAACATGTGGGATATTTCTATTAAAGTGGGAGAGAAGATTGGTGAGAGATGATGTCAGTGAAAATGGAAGAAGAGGAACCTCTAGGGGCTATCCCTTGCATGGCACTTAGGGAAAAAAAAAAAAGATTTGCACCAACCAAGCAAATGTTTAGCCAGGAGAAAGGCCCCTGAAAAAGGGTAAGAGAGCTTCATGGCATTTTAACTTACTCTGACCCCAACAACCCCTTCCCAGCTGCAGTGGCCCTCGTGAAGACTGCAGTCTGCACTTCCAGCATGGTTACCTGATTCAAGGGGAGAAGACTGGGCCTTTTCCCCAAGGAATGTGTCTGTCTCTTTTGATTTGACTGTGCTTCCTCCAGAGGACTGTGGCAAGGGCTTCCTTTTTTAAGCCTAATCTGTACCTTGTCAGACTGAAACAGCTACGTGGTTCTCAAAAACAATAAAAGCCAAAAGTTGGGCAAACAATAGGCATGAAAAAAGCTGGGTGGGAATAGTTAGGAAATAGGATTTGTTGGGGGTGGAATAGAGGTTTTGAATTGATATTAATTTACAGACTGCATGTATGGGGAACTTAAAAAGCCACAGACACACTCAGGGAAGGACACATGCTCAGAAAGGAACGGAGAAGACCATAAACTTTCACCTTTGGCTGGTCGTTAGGTAACCACAAACAGGAAGCGAAGGCTAAGGCAGAGTTGTAAATGGCCTGGCCAAGGGGAGTGTCGTAACACAGAGCCAATCTGAAAATACCTGGGAACACTTCCATTCCTTTCCTTTTCTTCCTTTTCTATTTTATTTCTCCTTTTTCATATTGTAATATTAAAAATATCAAATTTCCAACAAATTCATTCAAAAATCACTTGACAGTGGATATTTTAAAATTCAAAAATACTCAACTTCAATAAGAAATATTATGAAGTATGCACAGAAGCCAGAAATTATGATGTCTTTACAGGGAAAAACTATAAATTAACAGAAACTCTGCCTGAGGAAGCAAAGACATTGGATTTACCAAATAAAAACTCTGTCTACCATCTTAAATATGCTCAATGATCTAAAGAACATCATGGACAAAGAACGAAAGGCACAAGAAGAATCATATCTCAATATGTAAAAAATTACAAGAAGAGAATGAAATTATGAAAATGAATCAAATGTAAATTCTGGAATTGAAAAGTATTACTAAAGTGAAAAATGTATTAGGGGGTCCAATAGCAGATTTTAGCTGACAGAATAAAGAGTCAATAGGTCAAATGAAACAATCTAGTCTGAGAAGTAGAAAAGAGAAAGAAATGGAGAAAAATGAAGAGGGCCTAAGAGACTCAACCAACACCATCAAGTGCATCAACCAAGGCATAATGGAAGCCCCAGAGGCAAGGAGAGAGAGAAAGGGACAGAGAGAATATTTGATGAGATAATAGTTAAAACTTCCCAGTTTGACAAAATACATGAACCTCTACATTCAAGAAGCTCAATGAACTTCTTTTCGGGTAGAATAAACTCAAAGAGATGCACAAGAAGACACTTTATGGTCAAAGTCAAAAGCCAAAATCAAATCTTGAAAGCGGCAAGAAAATAGACTCAGCACATACAAAGGACCGTCAGTTACATAAACAGCAGAAACATGGGACCAGAGGCAGGGGGATGACACACTTAAAATGCTGAATGCTTTTCATATCAGCAAAAATATTCTTCAGGACTGAAGGATAGATTAAGGAATTCGCAGATGAACAAAGGCTGAGGAAGTTCATTCCTGACAGGCTTACCCTATAAGAAATGCTAAAGGGAACCCTTCAGATTCAGACAGGAGACAATAACTTGCCCTAGGAAGAAATAAAATACAAATGTAAAGGTAACTACAGAGGTAAATACTAAAACCAGTATTACTGTATTTTTGGTTTACAACTTCTTTTTTTCCTTGATGAGTTAAAAGACAAAGGCGTGAAACAATAATTATAAATCTATGTTAATGGGCACACAAAGTATAAAGATGTGATTTGTGATGATGACAATCTAAAAAGGGAGAAATGGAGCCGCATAAAAGGGTTTTGTATAGTACGGAGTCTGTAAATTGATATTAATTCAAACTACATTGTTACTAATTTAAGATCTTAATTGTAACACCCAAAGTAACAACTAAGAAAGTAACTATTAATAAAAATGTACTAAAAAGGAAATGATAAGGAATAAAAATAATACACTATGAAAATCAATCAAACACAAAGAAGCTAGCATGGAAGAATTAAAGAATAAAAAAGATACAAGACACACAGAAAAGCAATGAAAATGGCAAAAAGTAAAGTGAGCGACAAACCATTGAGTCTTCTTCTGCCCACCATGGAGAAAAAGGCACAGTGCTGAGTGGTTCTCTTTCAATTTTGTGTGTGTGTGTGTGTGAGATTTTTTTTTTTTAATTATTATACTTTAAGTTCTAGGGTACATGTGCACAGCGTGCAGGTTTGTTACATATGTATACATGTGCCATGTTGGTATGCTGCACCCATTAACTCGTCATTTACATTAGGTATCTCTCCTAATGCTATCCCTCCCCCTCCCCTCATCCCACAATACGACCTGGTGTGTGATGTTCCCCTTCCTGTGTCCAAGTGTTCTCATTGTTCAATTCCCACCTATGAGTGAGAACATGCGGTGTTTGGTTTTCTGTCCTTGCAATAGTTTGCTCAGAATGATGGTTTCCAGCTGCATCCATGTCCCTACAAAGGACACGAACTCATCCTTTTTTATGGCTGCATAGTATTCCATGGTGTATATGTGCCACATTTTCTTAATCCAGTCTGTCATTGATGGACATTTGGGTTGATTCCAAGTCTTTGCTATTGTGAATAGTGCTGCAATAAACATACATGTGCATCTGTCTTTATAGCAGCATGATTTATAATCATTTGGGTATATACCCAGTAATGGGATGGCTGGGTCAAATGGTGTTTCTAGTTCTAGATCCTTGAGAAATCGCCACACTGTTTCCCACAATGGTTGAACTAGTTTGCAGTCCCACCAACAGTGTAAAGTGTTCCTATTTCTCTGCATCCTCTCCAGCACCTGTTGTTTCCTGATTTGTTAATGATTGCCATTCTATCTGGTGTGAGATGGTATCTCATTGTGGTTTTGATTTGCATTTCTCTGGCGAGTAATGATGAGCATTTTTTCATGTGTCTGTTACGCTCTGAAATTGAAGCAATAATTAATAGCCTACCAACCAAAAAAAGTCAGGACCAGATGGATTCACAGTCAAATTCTACCAGAGATACAAGGAGGAGCTGGTACCATTCCTTCTGAAACAATTCCAATCAATAGAAAAAGAGGGACTCCTCCCTAACTCATTTTATGAGGCCAACATCATCCTGATACCAAAGCCTGGCAGAGACACAACAAAAAAAGAGAATTTTAGACCAATATCCCTGATGAACATCGATGCAAAAATCCTCAATAAAATACTGGCAAACCAAATCCAGCAGCACATCAAAAAGCTTATCCACCATGATCAAGTGGGCTTCATCCCTGGGATGCAAGGCTGGTTCAACATACACAAATCAATAAACGTAATCCATCACATAAACAGAACCAAAGACAAAAACCACATGATTATCTCAATAGATGCAGAAAAGGCCTTTGACAACATTCAACAGCCCTGCATGCTAAAAACTCTCAATAAATTCGGTACTGATGGAACATATCTCAAAACAATAAGAGCTATTTATGACAAACCCACAGCCAATATCGTACTGAATGGGCAAAAACTGGAAGCATTCCCTTTGAAAACTGGCACAAGACAGGGATGCCCTCTCTCACCACTCCCATTCAACATAGTTTTGGAAGTTCTGGCTGGGGCAATCAGGCAAGAGAAAGAAATAAAGGGTATTCAGTCAGGAAAAGAAGTAGTCAAATTGTCCCTGTTTGCAGATGACATGATTGTATATTTAGAAAACCCCAGCCCAAAATCTCCTTAAGCTGATAAGCAACTTCAGCAAAGTCTCAGGATACAAAATCAATGTGCAAAAATCTCTTTCAATTTTGTAGGCAACACATACCACATTAGAGCACGCTGCTCTGTAAACCTACTGAGTCAGCTCAGCATAAGAAAAGACTGTAATGACTAAGCTCTTCTTCAAGTTGTTCTAATCTCTGAGCAAATAAACCGGCAAGCACAATGGCACTGGGAGTGTCTGTGGCAGGTGAGGCTGTGCTGTGAAGGACAGGCAAGTCTCAATAGGAAACCAGCAGAGCAGATGCCTGAGGTTTAGAGGAAGGCTATGCCCTTTTGCGGTTACAATTATTTTCTACTCGGAGGGCAGCTCCTGGCTTGCTACTTGTCTCTTGCAGAGATGGAATGTCTAACCGTGGGATACCGAGTGACAACATGGTAGATGCCCCTTGTGAACTGGGTGTTATACAATTAATTGAATTATAAAGTTGTGCCACATTGCATTCCATTATTAAAGAAAATGGTATGTGTGGGATGGAGCTAAGCAGGTGCCAGAGGGCACAGGTAAGTGGCATGCACGCACAGGGATTCAGACACCATGGTACCTTTTCCTACTGCTTCATAACTTCTCCTTCAAGCTGAATTTGTGGCCTCTTTGGGAGTTTCCTGTATGAAATGAACAGAATAGGGAAAAGCATGGGCCTGCTTAATGGATGTATCTTGTGAAAAAGTAAGGACCTTGGTATGAAGTGCGGTCTTGGATGAAACAGACACACCATCTAAATAGTGTGTATTTACATATGGGTAGGCAGGGTTAAGGGAAATAAGAAATAGCACTCCAGAGCTAACAACACTGAGAAACGGATAACATGCTAGGCCTGAAAGAGCAAGAAAAGGTGACGGCTGTGGGAACCTGAGGAGGCCTGCATTAGACAGAGAAGGCTACCTCCCTCCAAAAGATCTGTGGATTTGGGAAAAGTATACCATGATGGCCAAGTTGTAATTTTGGAGAAAGGAAGTGCAAAGGATGAATACATTGACTTCTCTCACCCCTCAAGCTCAAATTTTCTCCTGACGCCTCTGAAAGGGATTCAAGGGATTTGGAACTGACCAAAGAATAAGACTCGACCATAAGAGGCAGTAACACCCAGCAAGCTTCACTGGGCGGCGCTGGGATAGGGTCCCAGGAAAGATCCCTCACAGCAAAGATCCCTCACAGCAGGAGACTAGCCAGTGGCCTATGGGAGGGACACCGTCCAGAAGGGGAGAAGAGCAAGGGAATCCTGGGGAGAGGGGATTAGAGAAGGGGCTTCGTGTCCAGGTGATGCCACTCAGAAACACGATAGTGGGGGCTCAAGTCGGAGAGCTCTGAAGGGCCTTAGTGGTTTGGGAAGCTTGTAACCATGAGGCTCTATCTTACAATGGCCGACAGATGCAGGATGAGGTGTCATGGGGTATACAGAGCACTTGGGCTCTAACTAGCCCCAAATCTGCTCAGCCGGGCTATTTTTAAAATAATTGGATATGCAACAACTTGAATTTGACACCTGTGGGCTTTTGAGGTCATGGATCTCAGCCCACAGTGAAGAAATAAACAACCCAGGAGTCTATTTGCAAAGGCCATCATTGACTCATTTCAATAGCTGCCTCCAGCTGGCCAAATCCTTCTGGCAGCCAGAGAGCGAGGGAGTCTGTCAGATGCACTGGATAAAGGTCTGGCTCCTGGAACACAGAGGAAGGTGGGCGTGGACCTGGACAGGCAAAGGGAAATGCACAGCAGAGGTCTTCCTGGTGCGACACCAGCAAGAAGTAGTGCCAACAGTTACTGTATCCTGACTCTACCCATCAACCCAAAAATAAACTGTGAATTTGGTAGAGTGGGACAAACTTGGGGTGATACATCTGGTTTTCCACTGACTTCAGTTTCAAATTTATGCTGATTCATGTGTAGTGGATAAAGGCTGGTCAAGAACTGGAAAAGAACAGGACTGTAAGATTAGGGCAAGTAGGTCTGGGAGAAGGTGTGGGGCACACTTCTCAGATATTGTGTTCTCACTGGCTTCTGTCTGTGGCTTCCTCACTTTAGCATGAAGTTTCCCCCTCAACTACTGCGGGGGAGGAGAATGGTGGAAAGTTTCATGCTAGAATTCAATGCACACATCACTCCCACTCACAACTTCTTGGCCTGAACTGGTTACACATTCCTGCCTGTGGGTGAGAAAGTATAATCAGAGACACTGGATACTGGTGACTCCAAGCAGCCTCTAGTTCATGCTCATATATGCCATTTTATTCAGTACCATGGTGATAATTTCGTAAAATGTAACTTAATTTATCAAAATAAGTAGTATTTAATAATATAAGTTTTATAAAGCTGAAGGCATCACACTACCTGACTTCAAACTAAACTACAAGGCTACAGTAACCAAAACAGCATGGTACTGGTACAAGAACAGACACATAGACCAGTGGAATAGAAAAGAGATTTCAGAAATAAGACTGAACATATATAACCATCTGATATTTAACAAACCTGACAAAAACAAGCAATGGGGAAAGGGTTCCCTATTTAATAAATGGTGCTGGGAAGACTGGCTAGTCATATGCAGAAAACTGAAACTGGACCACTTTCTTATACCTTATGCAAAAATTAATTAACGTCAAAAGCAATTGCAACAAAAGCAAAAATTTACAAATGGAATCTAATTAAACTAAAGAGCCTTTGTACAGCAAAAGAAACTCATAACCTACAGAATGACAGAACGTTTTTGCAATCTATCCAACAAAGGTCTAATATCCAGAATCTACGAGGAACTTAAACAAATTTATAAGAAAAATACAAACAATCCCATTAAAAAGTGGGGGAAAAGACAAGAACAGGCACTTCTCAAAAGAAGACATTTATGTAGCCAAAAAACACATTAAAAAAAACCCTCAACATCACTGATTATTATAGAAATGTAAGCCAAAACCACAACCAGATACTATCTTACACCAGTCAGAATGGTGAGTATTAAAAAGTCCAGAAACAACAGATGCTGGTAAAGCTGTGGAGAAATAGGAACACTTTTACATTGTTGGTGGGAGTGTAAATTAGTTCAGCCATTGTGGAAGGCAGTGTTGCAATTCCTCAAAGACCTAGAATCAGAAATACCATTTGGCCCAGCAATCCCATTACTGGGTATATACCCAAAGGAATAGAAATCATTCTATTATGAAGATACATGGACATGTATATTCACTGCAGCCCTATTCACAATAGCAAAGACATGGAATCAACACAAAGGTCCATCAGTGATAGACTGGGTAAAGGAAATGTGGTACATACACATCATGGAATACTACACAGCCATAAAAAGCCATGGAATACTACGCAGCCATAAAAAGGAAGGAGATCATGTCCCTTGCAGGGACATGGATGGAGCTAGAAGTCTTTATCCTCAGCAAACCAACACAGGAACAGAAAACCAAACACTGCATGCTCTCACTTATAAGTGGGAGCTGAACAATGAGAACACATGGACACAGGGAGGGGGCAACACACACTAGGGCCTGCTGGGGGCAAAGTGTGGGGAGGGAGAGCATCAGGAAAAATAGCTAATGGATGCTGGGCTTGATACCTAGGTGATGGGTTGATAGGTGCAGGAAACCACGATGGCATACATTTACCTACGTAACAAACTTGCACGTCCTGCACGTGTAACCTGGGACTTAAAATTAAATTTAAAATAAATAAATAAATAAGAAACTAGGAAAAAAGATACAATATAAGTTCTAGAACCACGTTATCTGGGTTCAACTCAAGTTTCTGCTCCTTTCTAGTTGGATGCCTTGAATAAGTTCCCTAACACCTTTGAGCTTGTTACCTCATTTATAAAATCAGGATAAGAAGACTGACCTCATAAGGTTTGTTGTGAAAATTAAATTACTTAGCATATTCAAAGTAATCAGCACGATGCTTACCATTCAGTACATTTCCAGTAATTTTTAGTGTTATTTCTTGAACTGATTTCATGAATGGAGACCAGTTGGCTGATACACGGAAGAGTTGGAATCGAATTTGAAAATATATTATCATTTGAATATGAACTCTTCTCTTTTCACACATTTACATGAAAACGTTCCTAAGTAACCTCAGTCCAATATATCTAATCATGAGGGTTTTATGCCTTTTTTAGCCTGTGTTTTAGTTTGATGCTTTCAACCCAATTACTTATGCTCTAGACCTGGAAACAATTTTTCTAAACATTTAGAATTTGTCAAAACTGTGTAGGGATAGGATCTCAACAGCTCTTGAGAGTTTAATAGATCTAAACTCAGAAAATTTGGAATTTAAATTGGTCTTTTAGCCTGCTGATATAGTTTGGCTGTGTTCCTACCCAAATCTCATCTTAAATTGTAGTTCTCATAATCTTCACGTTACGGGAGGGAACAGGTAGGAGGTAATGGAATCATGGGGGCGGTTACCCCCACACTGTTCTCGTGATAGTGAGTGGTAGTGATTCTCACAAGATCTGATGTTTTGTTCCCATTTTGCTCGGCAATTCTCCTTCCTGACACCATGTGAAGAAGGACGTGTTTGCTTCCCCTTCTGCCATGATTGTAAGATACTTGAGGCCTCCCCAGCCCTCTGAAACGGTGAGTCAATTAAACATCGTTCTTTATAAATTACCCCATCTTGGGCATTTCTTCACAGAGGCACGAGAACAGACTAATACACCTCCCTCCCTCCCTCCCTCCCTCCCTCCCTTCCTTCCTTCCTTCCTTCCTTTCTTCCTTCCTTCTTCCCTCCTTCCTTCCTTCTTTCCTTCCTTCCTTCCTTCCTTCCTTCCTTCCTTCCTTCCTTTCTTCCTTCCTTCTTCCCTCCTTCCTTCCTTCTTTCCTTTCTTCCTTCCTTCTTCCTGCCTTCCTCCCTTCCTTCCTTTCATTTTCCATCTTTCTTATCACACAGGGAACCCTGCAAGTGAGGCCTTATGCAAGGTGACAGCCACTATGACACACCTGCTCTGGGTGTTTGTCAGCAGTGAGAAGGAGTAACTCTGGATGGACTTGAGAGGCTTATGTTCTCATGGGACTCCACAAAGATTGGTCTCCATAGTTCTCGTTTTAAAAAAATGAATTAGTTTAAAGTTCACTGACTTGTCTTCATGATAATATGTTAATGGGGATTTACTTGGAATTCATTCTAGATTTCCCACCTCCCCCATTCCTTCGAAGACTTTATTATTGAAAGACATTTGTGCCCTGGGTGTCTGAGTAAAACCCTTATCTAAGGGGCTAAGCTTTGTTCCCGACCACACTGTAGAGCAGAAATAATCTCCATTTATTAATCACCTCAAGATCTTTAGGTATAAGGTTTCATTTGAAGGATTTTGCAGGGATATCATATGCATGATGAATGTTCCACTGGCTATTCTGGCCTAATTTTAGGGTTTTACAGTTGCTTTTAGTTATGCATGTTACTAAATTTACAAAATCTTTCATCTGTTGCAAAATCCCAGGATGATTCTCACACAGAGGAAATTTTCTGACAAGTAAACATTTGAATGTGAGCCACTGGTAAGGCAATACTTCAAAAGAAAATCATTGGTCGTAGCTGACTTTTTTTTGGGGGGGGGGCAAGATCAAACTGAGAAAATCTCCTTGTAGCTTGTATGCTGGTCTGTGTCATGTAGCCTGGGTGATGGAGGGCCTCCACCACCCCCCATATCAGTATTTACTGTCATTTCACCACCATTAGGTCAAATTGTAAGGAAAAATAAAACTTACATTAAGTAATGTTGTAAATACAAATAAAATCCATATAGAGATATGGACCGTGGGGATAACAGGTAAAAATAACACAATGTAGGGAACTTCCCATTTATTGCACCAAGTAACACCCGTAACAGCATTTAGAAAATTTACTAAATAGGAAAAGCAATTCCAAATTTCATGGGAATATTCAGGAGGAATAGTGGGAAGGCCAAACAAAAGCACTGTAGAAAAGAGGAGAGAGAGACACACACAAGAGTTACCAAGATGAGTAGAATCTATGCTTGGCATTCGAGGAGCCCAGGGCCACCACTCAGCGGCCACTAGACACACGCAGACGGGCCACGGACACTAATCTCTGAGATTCGATTGACTAGGTTTAGACCTGGTCTCAGTGATTATTTTAGTGGTTTATATGTCTTAAAACAACAGTCTTTTAACTTTCCTGTTTAAACGTCAAGCTTGACGACTGCAGCTTCATTTCAAGGATCCCTTGTAGTTGGGCGAATCAAAAACGTTTTTAAAAAGTCCTTCCCTTTTGAGCTGATTTTGTGAATATTCTCACATATTCTTGGGACTTTGGTTTCACCCCAGTTTTCTAATGACAGGCACGTTGTAGGATTCTGCCCGTACCCCGGTGTGGACTGACCTCTACGACCTGAGCAATGACTTGTCTAGGCTCCTCAACTAGTAAACTAGGTTGTAAATCCTCTCTGTGCCTAACGTCTCCACCAGCTCCTTGTCTGTGCCTTCTTAAGTCGTTGTTAAAACAGTAAAGACATGAATTCCTGTTTTCTATGGCCTGAAAGAATTCCATGTCACCAGCTATAGTTGCCAGCTATAACTTTCCACGCTGGCAAAGAGGTAGCCAGTAACCATTTTATGAAAGGGGAAGTAGTGCTTTACAAAATGGTAACTGTTTACTTCTTTGTCAGCGAACAATATTATTAGGACACGTCTTCAGGTAAAAACCTGGTCTCCAAGCCCAGCCGGTTCATATTGGGTCAATCAATATTGCTGGAGCAAGCTTTTAACACGGAGACGTAACCCACTGAAACACATGCATGGACTCTACTTAGGGAAGTTTTGTGAACGCCACCTGGACTCCCCCAGTTGCTAATAATATTGCTAGCTCATAGCGCCTCACCCAGTACTCTCTCCCCCCTTGCTTGGCCCTCCTTTGGTTCTCCCCTCCCTGCCTTTACACCCTGGCTGCTTATTTGTGTGCTGGGGAGACAAAGTCAAAAAGGACAGACACAGTCCCCGCCTTGAAAAAGTGATGGGAAGAGAAAGGGAGCATTGCCACACTGAGAAATTCAAGCTGTGGTGGGGCCCACACTGGGTGAGGAAAAGCTCAGGAGAGCTTTCCGGAGGAGGTGACATTGGAGTAGGAGTTGGAAGGATGCATTAGTTCTACGAAGAAAGCCAAGAAAGGGCGTTTCTGGACAAGAGAATGGCATGGAAGTGCAAAGCGCTAAGAGGAAGGAAAGGACAAAAGATTACAAATTGCTGCATGAGCTATTCTGCCTATGGCAGCTCCACTGGGTGGGCGTTCACCTACCGTTGCTTGGGATTTGGGGTTTGGTGTTTGCGTGGTGACGCGTGCCAGAGATAAAAGGGGTTTCCGGGATCTTTTGCTCTTAGCCCCAGGTGAACTGCCTTGTATCAGTCCTGTGCTCTCCATAAGCTCTCCTTGGGCCGAAACGACCTTGGCTTCCTGTCTCAGGAGCCTTTTCTCCTGGTGCAAAAGCCCCCAGGCTACCTGGTTACAGCACCAGGATTAGATTGGCTGGCTTTCCTGCTGCAGTGCTTAAGTAAATCCGACTGTAGGAAAATCACTGTTTTAAAGCAATGTAGTTTGATCGGTGAGTTAGAATGACACTGATCTTTTCCTGGGATAAACTTAGAATCTGATCTGTAAGATTCCATTCATTTTATGCATCTTCTTGAGGGTCAGTATTCACTCCTTCAACAGCTCATGACCATTATAAAGAAAAATAACCTTCTTTTAAATTCTGTAACACGGTTTCCCGAACTTGCAACGGAAGAATCACTTGGGATGCTTGTTACTTAGACTGATGACTAGGGCTTTCCGCTGGGAGTTCTGATTTAATAGTTCTGGGGTGGCCCTGGGAACTTCTACTTATTTTTTAATACGTGCGCTGGGCAGTTCTTATTGTCAGGCTAGTTTGGGAAACACAGTGCACTTAGCCCCGTGTTATACTGGATATTAGGCAATAAACAAAGACGTCTACTTACACCAGCCGAAGTATGCATGATGGCATTGATGATGTACATTTCGCAGGTCAGGAAACTAAAGCTCGAAGACAAGTGACTCACGTAAGAGCACACTATTGGTCATTAAATGACCTGTCATCGAGTCCGGAGCCTCTGGGTTCTGTTACATTACAGTCCAAATGATGGACATTAAAATTGTAAGATCTGATTGAGGTTTATGTTAGGACTTGGAAAATCAACTTTTTTAAATTGGACTTTATTTTAGGTTGGACTAGTTCAGATACACACGGTTTTTAATGTAGTGATTATACGGGGAAAAAGCTGTTCAGAGCGAATCAAGCTAAATTTAGTTTGTTGCCATTTGAATTTATTAATTCAGAGATAGGTAACTCAGTTAAAATAGTTTTCTTTCCAAAGAAGGCTATATATTGTTTAAAAAGTTAAGAGACCTACGCTATGTAAATGTGTTTGTCTCTTTTCAAAATAAAGCAAACCAAAAGTGAACAAGTAAAACAAATCAACACACAAAAGTATATACTAGAGAATTATTTGTGTCATTCAAATTAGTTTCTGTCCCTAGTTATTTTCTACAAACCCATTCTTTCTGATATTTGCTAATTAATACCAAATATTTAATTTACCTTAATTCATGATTTCTTCAGAACTAAATTGAAATTTTGCCTTTGAATTATTTATCAAAAAATAATTTGCTTAGCATATTGGTAGCAAAAAAAGCTTCAAAAAGTTTTGTGTGTGTATATATATATTTGTTGTTGTTGTTGTTTTTTCAATTTCTTCCGTAGAAGCAGAAACATCATTGGCCAGTTTCATGGAAAGTCAATACACTGAGACAATGGGGACTGCAGCAGAGAAAGAGTTTAATAATCCTAGGACAGCTGAACAAGGAGGTGGGAGGAAACCTCACATCCACTTCTCCAGGGAATTTGGGGCTAGGGATTTTAAGGAGTTTGAAATGGACCAAGGTGTGGGGAATTGTTGACAGGTCCAAGAGAACAGGGAGAAGTCATGGGATGAGGGGATGAAGAAATGGCATTTTCATGCCGATTTGGTTCCTCATGGGGGTTTTCACTCTGGTTGGCATCAGCAATTCCCACGGGAATTCAGGGTCTGAAGAACATCTTAAGAAAGTCTTAAGCAAAAGCCTCATGATTTCAATGTCAGATATGATTCCTATGTAGGAACAATGCAGACGTGAATGATCAGCATTGAGTGACCTTTAGCTGCAACGAAGCGGACCAAAGTGCAGCCTGATGATGCTTAATTATAATTACATTTCTGTCCAGAACACAGTATGTCATTCTTGTTAACCCTGTGAGAACAATTTCACAAATAGTTGATTACAAATTGCTTTAGTGAAGACCCTGCGGAGCCCCTGCTTAGCAGCTGATGCTACATACTTAAATACATTAAAATGACTTTTACACTAAAGAAAGTAATTATTGAACATATTACATTACACTTTATGGTGTATTCACTGTGACTTATATTTATTTCTCTCTGATTAATTCAATGTAGAATAGTTCTACTAAGCTCTTCAGTAAAAGAGATTGCCTCCTAAATATGCACCACATTTCAGTCATGTGTGAAGCAGCTTTGGCTTCTTTAGATTAATTAGGGAAAGATGTGATTACAATAGTCACAGTTGTAGCTGCATTTATGCATGTACGTAAGTGCATTTACTCAGTTATTAATCCAATAGGCAGTTATTGACTAGATTCTTTGCTAGGCCCCTGGGAGACAGAGAGAATCTAGCAGAGCCAAACAGGAACCCCCCACAATCGCTCCACATGGGAAACGTCTGTGATGCATATGCCCAGGATGCTCTCAGATCAGAGAGAAAAGTCACTCACTCAGTTCAGAAGAGTTCAAGAAGGCTTTCAGGGGAAATTATGTTTTGACAAGTAAATCAAATGTTTACTAAAAATAGAAACTTCAAAAATTATTATTCATGATGTTTTCATAATTCTCCAGTTTGAAGACACAGTACTGGATTGGTGGCACAACATTCATTTGGATGTGAGGCACTGGTCTTGTTGAAAAGTCAGTTAACTTTTATTATATTATGTAATTTTTGTCCTTCTTAGAATTATTTAAATGTTTAATAGGCTTTTTTAAATAGCTGTTTTAACTTTACAGCAAAGTTTAGTGAAAGTGTGGAGAGTTCCCATTAAAAAAATAGGAAAATATCTCAACAGCAACTTCACCAAAGAAGATATACAAAAGGCAAGTAAGTATATGAAAAGGTGATTTGCTTTATATGTCATTAGGGAATTTTAACTTAAAACAACAAGAGATACACCTACATAGCTGTTAGAAAGTCCAAAACACTGACAATATCAAATGTTGACAAGGATGTGGGGCAAGAGGAACTCTCACTTATGGCCCATGGGAATGCAAAGTGGTACAACCACTCTGGAGAACAGTTCAGTGGTTTCTAACAAAACTGAAAGTACCCTGACCATATGATCCAGCAGTCGTTTGGATCCAGCAGTGCCTTGTCGTTTACCCACATGAGCTGAAAACTTGTGTCCACGCAAAAACCCACACATGGATGTTTATAGCTGCCCTTTCTTCATAATTTTCAAAACGTGGAAGCAGTCAGTATGTCCTCCAGCAGGTGAACAGATTGATAAACTGTAGCACAACCAGACAATGGAATATTATTCAGCACTAAAATCAACATTAACTATCATGTCATGAAAAGATACGGAGGAATCAGCACATTGCTAAGTGAAAGAATCCAATCTGAAAACGCTCCAAACCGTACGATTTCAGCCATGTGACATTCTGGAAAAGGCAAACCTATGGGGAGAGTAAAAAGATTGGTAGTTTGCTCAGGGCTGGGGAGGGAGTAGAAAGGAGGAGTGAATAGGATCCCAGGAGATTTTCAGGGCGGTGAAACTGTTCTGTATGATCGCATTAATATAATTGTGGACACCTTCATTATATATTCGTCCAAATCCATAGAAATTACAACACCAAGAGTGACATCCAATGTACTTTGGGTAACAATGACGTGTCGATGTTGGCTTATGGATTGCAACAAATGCACCACTCTGGAAGATGTTTTATTGACTTGCCATGTTGCCCAGGCAGGTAGGTGGAGTCTATGGGAGAAAGTAAGTGGCAGCCGTGGGAAGATTCTAGTATGCCCAACTCATGGGCCAACTCCCCAACCCATATGACATGTTTTACTGGCATTTCTTTTGAAATTTATTACAGTTACTATATAACTCCAATTTTTATTTTTCCTTGTTGTAAGCCTCTGTTGGTTCTTATGGTGGCATATTGGTTTTATAATACTTTGGAAGTCCCAGGGTTATTTAAGAATCACTGTCCTTGATTGTAGGTATTGGCAAAAGCACAATTATGTAGTCTAATTAGTTTTCCTGATAGTAACTCATACTAACGGGAGTTTCTTATTTATCTCAAAATTTCCGAAGTCAAAGTCCTGATTTTTAGTGTCTGCCACCCCAGTGTTTACATGTATAGGATAACTTGGTGATTTTGGACTATTTTCTGTGTCAATTTATTTCAGCTCTAGGAGAAATGAATTTTGGATCATTGATAAGAACTAAAATCTAGTCAAACAGTTCTGCTAGTAATCAGTTTGACTTAAAAACAAACTGACAAAAAGAGTAGGCAAATTCTGGTCTAATTTCTCTGAGCACCATACGGCGGTATGCGCTCTCTTCTTCTTTTAACTTAAAAGATATAGCCCCAAGCAGTTGGGAATGCTCTCCAGTTTGGTTGCTTTGCAGGACACCTAGGTGCAGTGTCCCGTGTGGTGGTGTCAGAGGCGTTTGAAGCAGAGGGATTCCGTCTTCAGTAGTGTTTGTGTAAAATGAGGCTGAGACACACTGGGTTGCATTCTTAGGAGGTCAGGCATTCTTAGTCACAGGTTGAGATAGGAGGTCGGCACATGATACAGGTCACAAAGACCTTGCTGATAAAACTAGCTGCAGTACAGAAGCCGGCCAAGACCCACCAAACCCAAGATGGTGCCCACAGTAACCTCTGGTTGTCCTCATTACTCATTATATGTTAATTATAATGCGTTCCCACGCTATTAGTGAAAGACAGCCCCAGCAGCACCACGACAGTTTGCAAATGCCGTGGCAACGTCAGGTAGTCACCCTGTATGGTCTAAAAAAAGGAGGAGCTCTCATTTCTGGGAATTGCCCCTCCCTTTCCTGGAAAACTCATGAATAATCCACCCCTTGTTTAGCGTATAATCCAGAAGTGACGATCCGTATAAGCAGCTGAGCAGACCGACCCACTGCTCTGACTAGGGGGTAGCCATCCCTTAATACTTCATTCTCTTAAGAAACTTGCTTTCACTTTACGGATTTGCCTCAAATGCTATCTTGCGTGAGATCCAAGAATCCTCTCTTGGGGTCTGAACTGGGATCCCTTTCGCGTCGCAGTGTGATGCTTGGCTGGGGTGGCACCTTTACCAGTGGAGTTAAGCGAAGGGTCCGCCCTCCTGGGGGTCCTGCTTACAGCTTCACACGCAAGCGTGGGGTTTTACATTTGTGAACACATGTTGAGTCATAGAGTGAGTCCCTCCACTAAATTTTTCTCGCTGCCACTGACCTCTAAGCCACGCAGGAAATCCCTGTGTAAGCAAATTCCCATCCTCAGCCCTTTGGCTGTTTAGTCTGTGCAGGGCTAGGCCTGGCTTTCTTGCTCCCTTGATTGGCAAGCCCCCTGCTAGAAACAACAAATGGACAGAGTCGCTCTCACCAGAAGCCCCCGCCCTCCAGCCTCCCCATCTGAAGACTCTTTCAGCTTTATTTGGACTGGAACTCGATGAGAGGTTCACCAGGCAGGAAACACGCCCCTCCTCCCAAAAATGCCACTGACAGGGGGACAGTTTCTCACAGACTCGGCGGCGAGCTGCAGGGACCTGAGCTACTCCACGGCTGGGGAATTTTAACTCTTGTCAAAAAAGGAAATAGCCTAAAACCATTTGTTTTCACTGAAGATGCAGCTAATTGTTTGATTAAAAACTATGGTTCTAATGGGACATGAAATCAGTGAGTCAGATGAGCAGAAACTACACGATTCCAGCATGTAAACTCCAGAATAAGCAAATCCGCAAGGTCAGGGAGCGTGTGAGTGGGCGGTGCTGGCAGCTGAGGGGCAGGTGCAATGGCAGCAAGTGTTCTTGGGCATGGGGTTGGTTTGGGGGGTGATAAAAAAAGTTCTGAAATTGGGCCGGGCGCGGTGGCTCACGCCTGTAATCCCAGCACTTTGGGAGGCCGAGGCGGGCGGATCACGAGGTCAGGAGATCGAGACCATCCTGGCTAACACGGTGAAACCCCGTCTCTACTAAAAATACAAAATGATTAGCCGGGCGAGGTGGTGGGCGCCTGTAGTCCCAGCTACTCGGGAGGCTGAGGCAGGAGAATGGCGTGAACCCGGGAGGCGGAGCTTGCAGTGAGCTGAGATCTGACCACTGCACTCCAGCCTGGGCCACAGAGTGAGACTCTGTCTCAACAACAACAACAACAAAAAGTTCTGAAATTAGATTGTGGTGATGGTTGCACAGCTTCGTGAATATACTAAAAACCTCTGAAATCACACATTTTATAAAGGTGAATTTTATGATATGTGATTTATATCTCAATTTTATAAAAACCTGTATGAAGGGAATGAAAAATCATTTTAAAAGTGCCCACAAGCCACGGACCGGGAGAAAATATCTGCAAAAGACATATGTGCTAAAGAGCTGGTATCCAAAATACACAAATAACTCTTAAAACTCAACCAAAACAAGCAAAACAACCCAAAGAGATCTGAAAAAACACATCACACACACATATATACACACACACACCTATATATGTGTATATGTATAGATGGCATATATATACATATATAGAGATACCTATATATACACAGATGGCAAGTATGCATATGAAAAGATGGTCAGCATCATATGACATTAGGGAATTGCAAATCAAAACGACAATGAGATAGTATGAACTCTCATTGCTGGTGTGAATTTACAGTAAGTAAGTGGTCTTACCCCATGTGTTAGATTAGTCTGCTTGAGCTGCCATAAAAATGTACCACAGGTTAAGTGGCTTAAACAACAGAAACAGGTTCTTACAAGTTCTGGAGGCTGGAGTCCAAGATGGGGGTGTCAGCAGGGCTGGTTCCCGGTGAGGCCTCTGTCCTCAGCTTGCAGACGGTGCCTTCTTGCTGTGTCCTCACGTGGCCTTTCCTCTGTGTGTGCCTGGGTGGGTGGGGGGTCTGGGAGTGGGGGATAGCTGGTGTTTCTTCTTATTTGTATGGACACCAATCCTATGGGCCTGGGGCCTCACTCTAATGACCTCATTTAACCTTACTGCCTTAAAGGCCCTATCTCCAAGTACAGTCACATTTAGGGGTTATGACTTCATCAGACGAATTGGGCAGGGAGCGGGGACCCAATTCAGTTCATAACATACGATTTGGCAATCACTCTCCTTGGGATTTCAAATGAGTTGAGAACTTACATCCACACAAAAACCTGCACATACAGCAGGTTTATTCATAATTGCCAACACGTGGAAGAACCCAACATATCCTTCAACAGGTGAATGGAGTGGTAAGGACGCAATTTTATGAACACGGTGGTTTAAATATTTGTGTTCTTAGACAAATGTCTAATTAAATGACATGATATATGACATTAGCTCTCTTCACTTAGCATTTTGCCAACTAAGAAAAAAGACAAGAAGATTTAAATTTCTAATGCCAAGTGTATACCAATTAAATATAATGTGAGACAATGAGAAACTCACGTGATTTTTTTAAGGTGAAGCACCAACTTCTAGCTCTGGCTCCACTCCCTTGAGCTTCAGGTGTTGCACCCTCTTGTCCGCACGGAGAGGTATTTCCAGGGAAAATGGCAAAGTCTCATGTGACAGCTCTGTGCCTGGCTCAGGCCTGCAGTTCCTTTGGGAAAGTACCTGTGGTTGTGTGTTAGCAGCACGGGATCTCTTGATAAATCTTTATTTCTGAAACTCTCTGTTTTAACCTACCTCTACCCTGATTCTGGCCTAGTCTCCAAATTTTACTTTACTTGTCTTGTATTTCTAGAGCGATGAGGCCACAAAATGAAAATACGGAAAATCTCATGAGCTCTGAGTACCGCCTAGAGGCTGAATAACCATCACCCTGCGTTTGGATGCATTATTATTTTCTGCCTGGCTAAAGATTCTACTGTAATGAATAAAATACACACAACTTTAATACTGCTGTCATTTTCTTCATCATCAGTGAGTAAAAGGACACCATCATGTTGAGCCCACACATAATTTCTTGAGGTAAAAAGGTTTAGAAAGTTCTAGAATGGGGTATTTCATAAATAACACAGCATTACACACATCAAGAACACTTTAGGTGATGTAAATCAATTATGTTCACTTCAGTAACAAGTTATAGAAAATCCTGGCCAGAAATGGATTCAGAGAGAGAGAGAGAGAGAGAGAGGAAAATCAGCATTTATAGGCAGAAGGAGCTGAGATGGACAGTCCTGACTTTAAATGAGGTGTAATCCAGCACCTCAGAAGCTGTCATTTTGGCTG